>NW_027475404.1:0-55330 GCF_051020985.1 Nomia melanderi | reverse complement strand
TTTAAAACTATATAAAACAACATAAAACTGATAAAACTAATAAAACTATATAAAACTATATAATACTATATAAAACTATATATAACTATATAAAACTATATAAACTATACCAAACTATAGGAAACTCTATAAAACTATATAACACTATATATAACTATATAAAACTAACAAAACTATATAAAACTATATAAAACTCTATAAAACTATATAAAACCATATAATACTATATAAAAATATATAAAACTAACAAAACTATACAAACCTATATAATACTGTATAGAACTATATAAAACTATATAAAACTATATAATACTATATAAAACTATATAACACCATATAAAACTATATAAAAATATAAAAAGCGATAGAAAACTATATAAAAGAATGTAAAACTATATATTACTATAAATAACTAATAAAATTAGGTAAAACTAGAAAAAACGATATAATACTATATAAGACTATATATAACTAACAAAACTATATAAAAGTAACAAAACTATATAAAACTATATAAAACTATATAAAACTCTATAAAACTATATAAACACTATATAAAACTACATAAAACTATATAAAACTAAATAAAACAATATAAAACTATATGAAACTATATAAAACTGGGTAAAACTAATAAACTATATAAAACTATGTAAAACTATATAAAACTAACAAAACTATATAAAAGTAACAAAACTATATAAAACTATATGAAACTATATAAAACTCTATAAAACTATATAACACTACATAAAACTATATAACTATATAAAACTATATAAAACTAAATAAAACTATAAAAAACTATATAAAACTAGCAAAACTACATAAACCTATATAAAACTCTATAGAACGATATAAAACTATATAAAACTGCATAAAAACTGTATAAAACTATATAAAACTACTTAAAACTATATAAAAATATATAAAACTAAGAAAACTATATAAAACTATATAATACCATATAAAACTCTATAAAAGTATATAAAACTATATAAAACTAACAAAACTATATAAGACTATATAAAACTATATAAAACGATATAATACTAATAAACTATATACAACTGTATAAACCTATATAAAACTATATAAAACTATATAAAACTATATAAAACAATATAAAACTATATAAAACATTATAAAACTGTATAAAACTATATAAAATTGTATAAAACTGTGTAAAAATAAATAAAAGTATATAAAACTATATAATACTATATAAAACTATATAATACCATATAAAACTATATAAACCTATATAAAACTCTATAAAACTATATAAAACTATATAAAAACTATATAAACCTAACAAAACTATATAAAACTATATAAAGCTATATAAAACTCTATAAAAACTATATAAAAATTATATAAAACCAACAAAACTATATAAAACTATATAAAACTCTATAAAAACTATATAAAACTATATAAAACCAACAAAACTATATAAAACTATATAAAACTATATAAAACTTAATAAAACTAACAAAACTATATAAAACTATATAAAACCATATAAAACTATATAAAACAATACAAAACTATAGGAAACTCTAGAAAAGTATATAACACTATATAAAACTATGTAAAACTAACAAAACTATATAAAACTATATAAAACCGTATAAAACTATATGAAACTATAAAAAACTATGTAAAACTAATAAAACTATATAAAACTATATAAAGCTATAATAAAACTAATAAAACTAGTAAAACTAAATAAAACCATATAAAACTGTATAAATCTATATAAAACTATATAAAACTATATAAAACTCTATAAAACTACATAAAACAACATAAAACTACATAAAACTATATGAAACTATATAAAACTGTATAAAATTATATAAACCAAATAAAACAATTTAAAACTACGTAAACCAAATAAAACTATATAAAGCTGAACACAACTATGTGAAACTTTGTACAACTATATAAATCTACATAAACATAAGGAAAACTATATAAAACTATGTAGAACTATATAAAACAATGCAAAACTATATAAAACTAGAAAAAACAATATCAGTCTATATGAAACTACATAAAACTATATAAAACTATGCAAAACTGTATAAAACGATATCAATCTATATAAAACTACACAAAACTATATAAAACTATGCAAAACTATATAAAACTACATAAAAGTGTATAAAACTATATTAAACAATATAAAAGTATATAAAAGTATATAAAACTATATAAAACTATATAAAAGTATATAAAACTATATAAAACTATATAAATGTATATAAAACTATATAAGACTATATATAACTATATAAAACTATATGAAACTATATAAAGCTATATAAAACAATATCAATCCTTATGAAACTATATAAAACTACATAAAACAATATCGATCTATATAAGACTATATGAAATTACATAAAACGATATCAATATACATAAAACTAAGGAAAAATATTTAAAACAATGTAAACATAGTAAAAGTATATAATATTATATGATGCTATATAAAACTATATGAAACTGTGTAAACTTAATAAAACTATATAAAACTATATAAAACTATATAAAACTATATGAAACTATATAAAATGATATAAAACTATGTAAAAGAATACAAAATTATATAAAACTATGTAAAACTATGTGAAACTGTGAAAAACTAATAAAACTTCATAAAACTACATAAACCTATATAAAATTAAATAAAACTGTATAAAACTATATAAAACTATGTGACACTATACAAAACAATATTAAACTATATAAAACTATACAAAACTATATAAAACTATATAAAACTATATAAAACTATATAAATCTATATAAAACTATGTAAAAGTGTATAAAAATATATATAAAACAATATAAAAATATATATAAAACAATATAAAAATATATATAAAACTATATAAAACTAATAAAACTATGTAAAATTACATAAAACTAACAAAGCTATATAAAACTATATAAAACAATATAAAACTATATAAAACTATGTGAAACTGTATAAAACTATATAAAACTATATAAAACTATATAAAACTATTCAAAACTATATAAAACTATATAAAACTATATAAAACTATATAAAACTATATAAATCTAAATAAAACTATGTAAAAGTATATAAAAATATATATAAAACTATATAAAACTAATGAAACTATGTAAAACTATATAAAACTATATAAAACTAATAAAACTATATGAAACTATATAAATCTATATGAAACTGTATAAAATTATGTAAAACTAACAAAACTATATAAAACTATATAAAACAATATAAAACTATATAAAACTATATAAATCTATACAAAACTATGTAAAAGTATATAAAAATATATATAAAACTATATAAAAATATATATAAAACAATATAAAACTAATAAAACAATATAAAACTATATAAAACTATATAATACTATGAAAACTATATAAAAATAGAAAAAACAATATCAGTCTATATGACACTTTATAAAACTACATCAAACAATATCGATCTATATAACACTATATAAAACTACATAAAACAATATCAATCAACATAAAACTAAGGAAAACTATATAAAACTATATAAAACTATATAAAACTAAAAAAACTATATAAAACTATATAAAATTATATAAATCTATATAAAACTATGTAAACCTATATAAAACTATATAAAACTACACAAAACTATATAAATCTGTATGAAACTGTATAAAATTGTATAAAACTAACAAAGCTATATAAATCTATATAAATCTATAAATCTAAATAAAACTATGTAAAAGTATATAAAAATATATACAAAACTATATAAAAATATATATAAAACTATATATAACTAATAAAATTATGTAAAATTATATAAAACTAGCAAAGCTATATAAAACTATATAAAACTATATAAAACTATGTGACACTGTATAAAACCATATAAAACTAACAAAACTAATAAAAGTATATAAAATTATTCAAAACTATACAAAACTGTATAAAACGATATCAATCTATATAAAACTACATAAAACTATATAAAACTATGCAAAACTATATAAAACTATATAAAACTATATAACACTATACAAAACTGTATAAAGCGATATCAATCTATATAAAACTACATAAAACTATATAAAACTATGCAAAAGTATATAAAACTACATAAAAGTGTATAAAACTATATTAAACAATATAAAAGTATATAAAAGTATATAAAACTATATAAAACTATATAAAACTATAAAAAATTACTTAAAACTATATAAAACTATATAAAACAATATAAAACTATATAGAACATTATAAAACTGTATAAAACTATATAAAACTGTATAAAACTATATAAAACCATATGAAACTATACAAAACTATATAAAACTACTAAAACTACTAAAACTATATAAAACTATGTAAAACTATATAAAACTATATAAATCTATATAAAAATATGTAAAACTATATAAAAGTATGTAAAACTAATAAAACTATATGAATCTATACAAAACTATATAAAACTACTAAAACTACTAAAACTATATAAAACTATGTAAAACTATATAAAACTATATAAATCTATATAAAAATATGTAAAACTATGTAAAAGTATGTAAAACTAATAAAACTATATGAATCTGTACAAAACTATATAAAACTATATAAAACTATGTCAAACTATATAAATCTATATACAACTATGTTAACCTATATAAAACAATGTATAACTATATAAAACAAATAAAGCTATATAAAACTACATAAAACCATATAAAACTATTCAAAACTATACAAAACTATTCAAGACAATATAAAACTATATAAAACTATATAAATCTATATAAAACTATGTTAACTTATATAAAACTATGTAAAACTATATGAAACAAATAAAAGTATATAAAGCTATGTAAAACTATACAAAACTATATAAAACTATGTAAAACTATATAAAACTATATAAAAATATATAAAACAATGTAAAACTATATAAAAAAATATAAATCTATATAAAACTATGTAAAACTATATAAAACTATATAAAACTCTAGAAAACTATATAAAACTAATAAAAGTATATAAAACTATATAGTACTATATAAAACTATTTAAAACTATGTAAAACTAACAAAACTATATAAAACTATATAAAACTATATAAAACTATATAAAACTATATAAAACTATATAACGCTAATAAAACTATATAAAACTATATAAAACTATACAAAACTAACAAAACTATATAAAACTACATAAAACTAACAAAACTATATAAAACTTTATAAAACTGTATATAGCTATATAAAACTGTATAAAACTATATAAATCTATTTAAACGGTCTGAAACTGTGTAAAACTATATAAACTATGTAAAACTGTATAAAACTGTATAAAACTATATAAAACTATGTAAAACTATACAAAACTATATAAAGCTATATAAAACTATATAAAACTATATAATGCTATATAAAACTATATGAAGCTATATAAAACAATATAAAACTATATAAAACTATATAAAACAATATAAAACTGTATTAAACTATATAGAACGATATAAAACTAATAAAACTATATAAAACTATATAAAACTATATAAAACTATATAATACTATATAAAACTAAGAAAACTATATAAAACTAATAAAGGTATATAAAACTATATAGTACTATATAAAACTATTTAAAACTATGTAAAAAGAACAAACCTATATAAAACTATATAAAACTATATAAAACTATATAAAACTAACAAAACTATATAAAACTATATAAAACTATATAACGCTAATAAAACTATATAAAACTATATAAAACTATACAAAACTAAGAAAACTATATAAAACTCTATAAAACTATGTAAAACTATATAAACCTATATAAAACTATATAAAACTAATAAATCTATATAAAACTATATAGTACAATATAAAACTATATAAAACTATATAAAACTATGTAAAACTATTTAAATCTATATAGAACTATGTAAAACTATGTAAAACTATGTAAAACAACATAAAACAAACAAAACAAATAAAAATACATAAGACTATATAAAACTCTATAAAACTATACAAAACCAACAAAACTATATAAAACTGTATAAAACTATATAATTCCATATAAAACAAATAAAACTATATAAAACTATGTAGTACTATATAATACTATATATAACTATATAAAACTAGCAAAACTATATAAAACTATATAAAACTCTATAAAACTATATAAAACTATATAAAACTAATAAAACTATATAAAACTAACAAAACTGTATTAAACTATATAAAACTCTATAAAACTATATAAAACCATATAAAACTATATAAAACCAACAAAACTATATAAACCTATATAAAACTCTATAGAACTATATAAAACTATACAAAGTTGTATAAAAATATATGGAACTAACAAAACTATATAAAACTATATAAAACTTTATAAGACTCTATAAAACTATATAAATCTATATAAAACCAACAAAACTATATAAAACTATATAAAACTATATAAAACTTAATAAAACTAACAAAACTATATAAAACTATATAAAACCATATAAAACTATATAAAACTATATAAAACAATATAAAACTATATAAAACATTATAAAACTGTATAAAACTATATAAAATTGTATAAAACTGTGTAAAAATAAATAAAACTATATAAAACTATATAATACTATATAAAACTATATAATACCATATAAAACTATATAAACCTATATAAAACTCTATAAAACTATATAAAACTATATAAAACTATATAAACCTAACAAAACTATATAAAACTATATAAAGCTATATAAAACTATATAAAACTATATAAAACCATATAAAACTATATAAAACTATATAAAACAATATAAAACTATATAAAACATTATAAAACTGTATAAAACTATATAAAATTGTATAAAACTGTGTAAAAATAAATAAAACTATATAAAACTATATAATACTATATAAAACTATATAATACCATAGAAAACTATATAAACCTCTATAAAACTCTAGAAAACTATATAAAACTATATAAAACTATATAAACCTAACAAAACTATATAAAACTATATAAAGCTATATAAAACTCTATAAAACTATATAAAATTATATAAAACCAAAAAACTATATAAAACTATATGAAACTCTATAAAACTATATAAAACTATATAAAACTCTATGAAACTATATAAAACTATATAAAACCAACAAAACAATATAAAACTATATAAAACTATATAAAACTTAATAAAACTAACAAAACTATATAAAACTATATAAAACCATATAAAACTATATAAAACTATATAAAACCAACAAAACTATATAAAACTATATAAAACTATATAAAACTTAATAAAACTAACAAAACTATATAAAACTATATAAAACCATATAAAACTATATAAAACAATACAAAACTATAGGAAACTCTACAAAAGTATATAACACTATATAAAACTATGTAAAACTAACAAAACTATATAAAACTATATAAAACCGTATAAAACTATATAAAACTGTATAAATCTATATAAAACTATATAAAACTATATAAAACAATATAAAACTACATAAAACATTGTAAAACTGTATAAAACTATAAAAAACTGTATAAAACTGTATAAAACTATATAAAGCTAAATAAAACTATATAAAGCTATATAAAACTATATAAAACTATATAAAACTATATAAAACTAGCAAAACTATTAAAACTATTAAAACTATATAAAACTACATAAAACTATATAAAACTATATAAAACTATATAAAACTATAGAAAACTGTATAAAACTGGAAAACTATATAAAACTATTAAAACTAAATAAAACTATATAAGGCTATATAAAAGTATATAGAACTATATAAATCTATTTAAAACTTTATAAAACTATATAAACCAAGTAAAACTATATAAAATTGTATGAAGCTATAAAAAACTATATAAAATTATATAAAACTATATAAAACTAATTAAGATTATATAAAACTATATAAAACTATACAAAACTGTATAAAACTATATAAAACTATGTAAAACTATATAAAACTATATAAAACTATATAAAAATAATAAAATTGTATAAAACTATATAAAACTATACAAAACTGCATAAAACTACACAAAACTATATAAAACTATATAAAACTACATAAAAATATATAAAACTATATAAAGATAATAAAACAATATGAAATTATATAAAACTATATAAAAATAATAAAACTATACAAAACTATATAACGCTAATAAAACTATATAAAACTACATAAAACTAACAAAACTATATAAAACTTTATAAAACTGTATAAAGCTATATAAAACTGTATAAAACTATATAAATCTATTTAAACGGTCTGAAACTGTGTAAAACTATATAAACTATGTAAAACTGTATAAAACTGTATAAAACTATATAAAACTATGTAAAACTATACAAAACTATATAAAGCTATATAAAACTATATAAAACTATATAATGCTATATAAAACTATATGAAGCTATATAAAACAATATAAAACTATATAAAACTATATAAAACAATATAAAACTGTATTAAACTATATAGAACGATATAAAACTAATAAAACTATATAAAACTATATAAAACTATATAAAACTATATAATACTATATAAAACTAATAAAACTATATAAAACTAATAAAAGTATATAAAACTATATAAAAGTAAATAAAACTATATAAAACTATATATAACTATATAAAACTATATGAAACTATATAAAACAATATAAAACACTATCAATCCTTAAGAAACTATATAAAACTACATAAAACAATATCGATCTATATAAAACTATATGAAACTACATAAAACAATATCAATATACATAAAACTAAGGAAAAATATATAAAACAATGTAAACATAGTAAAAGTATATAATATTACATGATGCTATATAAAAGTATATAAAACTGTGTAAACTTAATAAAACTATATAAAACTATATAAAACTATATAAAATGATATAAAACTATGTAAAAGTATACAAAATTATATAAAACTATATAAAACTATGTGAAACTGTAAAAAACTAATAAAACTTCATAAAACTACATAAACATATATAAAACTATATAAAACTGTATAAAACTATATAAAACTATGTGAAACTATACAAAACAATATTAAACTATATAAAACTATACAAAACTATATAAAACTATGTAAAACTATATAAAACAATATAAATCTATATCAAACTATGTAAAAGTATATAAAAATATATATAAAACTATATAAAAATATATATAAAACTATATAAAACTAATAAAACTATTTAAAATTATATAAAACTAACAAAGCTATATAAAACTATATAAAACTATATAAAACAATGTGAAACTGTATAAAACGATATAAAACTAACAAAGCTAATAAAACTATATAAAATTATTCAAAACTATGCAAAACTGTATAAAACGATATCAATCTATATAAAACTACCTAAAACTATATAAAACTATGCAAAACTATATAAAACTATATAAAACCATACAAAACTATATAAAACTAATAAAACTATATAAAACTATATAGTACAATATAAAACTCTATAAAACTAATAAAACTATATAAAACTATATAGTACAATATAAAACTATATAAAACTGTATAAAACTATATAATCTATATAAAACGGTCTGAAACTGTGTAAAACTATATAAACTATATGAAACTGTATAAAACTGTATAAAACTATATAAAACTATGTAAAACTATACAAAACTATATAAAGCTATATAAAACTATATAAAACTATATAATGCTATATAAAACAATATGAAACTAATAAAACTATATGAAGCTATACAAAACTATATAAAGCTATATTAAACTATAGAAACATAGTAAAACTGTATAAAATTAAATGAAGCTATATAGAACTATGTAAACCTAAACAAATCTAAGGAAGACTATGTAAGGCTATATAAAACTATATAAATCTATATAAAACTATGCAAAACTATGTAAAACTATGTAAAACTACATAAAACAAACAAAACCATATAGAACTACATAAAACTATATAACACTATAGAAAACTGTATAAAACTGGAAAACTATATAAAACTATTAAAACTAAATAAAACTATATAAGGCTATATAAAAGTATATAGAACTATATAAATCTATTTAAAACTTTATAAAACTATATAAATCAAGTAAAACTATATATAATTGTATGAAGCTATATAAAACTATATAAAACTATATAAAACTATATAAAACTAATTAAGACTATATAAAACTATATAAAACTATACAGAACTATATAAATCTATATAAAACTATATAAAACTATGTAAAACTGTATAAAACTATATAAAATCATATAAAACTATATAACGCTAATAAAACTATATAAAAATATATAGAACTGTAAAAAACTATACAACACTATATAAAACAATAAACAACTAATAAAACTGTCCAAAACTATATAAAACTATATAAAACTATATAAAACTATATAACGCTAATAAAACTATATAAAACTATATAAAACTATACAAAACTAAGAAAACTATATAAAACTCTATAAAACTATGTAAAACTATATAAACCTATATAAAGCTATATAAAACTAATAAAACTATATAAAACTATATAGTGAAATATAAAACTATATAAAACTATATAAAACTATATAAAACTATATAAAACTAACAAAACCATATAAAACTATATAATACTAACAAAACTATGTAAAACTATATAAAACTATGTAAAAGTAAGAAAACTACATAAAACTATATAAATCTATATAAAACTATGTAAAACTAAAAAAAACTATATGAAACTATACAAACCTATATAAAACTACTAAAACTATATAAAACTATATAAATCTATATACAACTATGTTAACCTATATAAAACTCTGTAAAACTATATGAAACAAATAAAAGTATATAAAATTATATAGAACCATATGATAACTATATAAAACTATATAAAACTAATAAAACTATATAAAACTAACAAAACTATATAAAACTATATAACACTAACAAACCTATATGAAACTATATAAAACTGTATAAAACTATATAAAACTATATAAATCTATATAAAACTATGTAAAACTAAAAAAAACTATATGAAACTATACAAACCTATATAAAACTACTAAAACTATATAAAACTATATAAATCTATATACAACTATGTTAACCTATATAAATCTCTGTAAAACTATATGAAACAAATAAAAGTATATAAAACTATATAGAACCATATGCTAACTATATAAAACTATGTGAAACTAATAAAACTATACAAAACTATACAAAACTAAAAAAAAATACATAAAAGTAACAAAACTATATAAAACTATATACAACTATGTAAAACTATGTAAAACTAATAAAACTATATTGATACTTTGATTTATAGCGCTATCGCTAATAGCACCCGAGATTTCACCAGATATATATTTGATTTTTCCCTGACCCTGACAGACCGGCCCCATGAGACGGTGATTTTCTCGGCCCCTGGTGGTCCGAGGTCGATCCCGCTGCTCTGATTCATGCGCCAGGGCCTCCTGCAGACAATGCACTTTGGTTTATTGCGCTATCTGTAATAGCACCCGAGATATCATCACATACATCCTGGATTTTTACATGACCTTGGGTTTCCTGCCCCATGTGTCGGAGGTTTTCTCGGCCCCTGGTGGTCCGAGGTCGTTCCCGCTGCACACATTCATGCGCCAGGGCCTCCCATAGATAATTCACTTTGGTTTATTGCGCTATCTGTAATATCTCCTGAGATATCACCAGATATATATTGGATTTTTCCTTGAGCCGGAGTGTCCGGCCTCATGAAACGGTGGTTTTCTCGGCCCCTGGTGGTCCGAGGTCGTTCCCTCTACACAGGTTCATGCGCCATGGCTTCCTGTAGACAATGCACTTTGATTTATCGCGCTATCTGTAATAGCACCCAAGATATCACCAGATATATGCCGGATTTTTACATGACCTTGGGCGACGGATACAGAAAAGCTGTAATTTTCTCGGCCCCTGGTGGTCCAAGGTAGATCACGCTGCACAGATTCATGCGCCAGGGTCTCCTACAGACAATGCTCTTTAATTTATTTCGCTATCTGTAATAGCACCCGAGATATCACCGGATATATATTGGATTTTTCCCTGACCCTGACAGTCCGACCCCATGAGACGGTGGTTTTCTCGGCCCCTGGTGGCCCGAGGTCGATACCGCTGCCCAGATTCATGCGCCAGGGCCTCCTGCAGACAATGCACTTTGGTTGATTGCGCTATCTCTAATAGCACCCCAGATATCACCAGATATATATTGGATTTTTCCCTGACCCTGACAGTCCGGCCCCATGAGACGGTGGTTTTCTCGGCCCCTGGTGGTCCGAGGTCGTTCCCGCTGCACAGATTCATGCGCCAGGGCCTCCCATAGATAATTCACTTAGGTTTATTGCGCTATCTCTAATAGCACCCGAGATATCACCAGATATATATTGGATTTTTCCCCGACCCTGAGTGTCCGGCCCCATGAGACGGTGGTTTTCTACGCCCCTTGTGGTCCGAGGTCGTTCCCGGTGAACAGATTCATGCGCCAGGGCCTCCTACAGACAATGCACTTTGATTTATTGCGCTATCTCTAATAGCACCCGAGATATCACCAGATATATATTGGATTTTTCCCTGACCCTGAGTGTCCGACCCCATGAGACGGTGGTTTTCTCGGCCCCTGGTGCTCCGAGGTCGTTCCCGCTGCACAGATTCATGCGCCAGGGCCTCCTGCAGATAATTCACTTTGGTTTATTGCGCTATCTGTAATAGCACCCGAGATATCACCAGATATATATTGGATTTTTCCCTGACCCTGAGTGTCCGACCCCGTGAGACGGTGGTTTTCTCGGCCCCTGGTGGTCCGGGGTCGTTCCCGCTGCACAGATTCATGCGCCAGGGCCTCCTGCAGGCAATGCACTTTGGTTTATTGCGATATCTCTAATAGCACCCCAGATATCACCAGATATATATTGGATTTTCCCCTGACCCTGACAGTCCGGCTCCATGAGACGGTGATTTTCTCGGCCCCTGGTGGTCCGAGGTCGATCCCGCTGCACAGATTCATGCGCCAGGGCTTCCTACAGACAATGCACTTTGATTTATTGCGCTATCTGTAATAGCACCCGAGATATCACCAGATATATATTGGATTTTTCCCTGACCCTGACAGACAGGCCCCATGAGACGGTGATTTTCTCGGTCCCTGGTGGTCCGAGGTCGATCCCGCTGCACAGATTCATACGCCAGGGCCTCCTACAGACAATAGACTTTGATTTATTGCGCTATCTATAATAGCACCCGAGATATCACCAGATATATATTGGATTTTTCCCTGACCCTGAGTGCCCGGCCCCATGTTTCGGTGGTTTTCTCGGCCCCTGGTGGCCCGAGGTCGATCCCGCTGCACAGATTCATGCGCCAGGGCCTCCTGCAGACAATGCACTTTGGTTGATTGCGCTATCTCTAATAGCACCCCAGATATCACCAGATATATATTGGATTTTTCCCTGACCCTGAGTGTCCGGGCCCATGAGACGGTGGTTTTCTCGGCCCCTGGTGGTCCGAGGTCGCTCCCGCTGCACAGATTCATGCGGCAGGGCCCCCTGCAGATAATTCACTTTGATTTATTGCGCTATCTCTAATAGCACCCGAGATATCACCAGATATATATTGGATGTTCCCCTGACGCTGACAGCCCGGCCCCATGAGACGGTGATTTTCTCGGCCCGTGGTGGTCCGAGGTCGTTCCCGCTGCACAGATTCATGCGCCAGGGCCTCCTGCAGATAATTCACTTTGGTTTATTGCGCTATCTGTAATAGCACCCGAGATATCACCAGATATATATTGGATTTTTCCCTGACCCTGAGTGTCCAACCCCGTGAGACGGTGGTTTTCTCGGCCCCTGGTGGTCCGGGGTCGATCCCGCTGCACAGATTCATGCGCCAGGGCTTCCTACAGACAATGCACTTTGATTTATTGCGCTATCTGTAATAGCACCCGAGATATCACCAGAGATGTAATGGATTTTTCCTTGACCCTGACAGTCCGGCCCCATGTGTCGATGGTTCTCTCGGTACCTCGTGGTCCGAGGTCGATCCCGCTGCACAGATTCATGCGCCAGTGCAGCCTGCAGACAATTCACTTTGGTTTATTGCGCTATCTGTAATAGCACCCGACATATCACCAGATATATATTGGATTTTTCCCTGAACCTGACAGACCGGCCCAATGTGTCGGTGGTTTTCTCGGCCCCTGGTGGTCCGAGGTCGTTCCAGCTGCGCAGATTCATGCGCCAGGGCCCCCTGCAGATAATTCACTTTGGTTCAGTGCGCTATCTGTAAGAGCACCCGAAATATCACCAGATATATATATTGAATTTTTCCCCGACCCTGAGTGTCGGGCCCCATGTGTCGGTTGTTTTCTCGGCCCCTGGTGGTCCGAGGCCGATCCCGCTGCACAGATTCATGCGCCAGGGGTTCCTGCAGACTATTCACATTCGTTTATTGCGCTATCTGTAATAGCACCCGAGATATCACCAGATATATATATGATTTTTCCCTGACACTGAGTGTCCGGCCCCATGAGACGGTAGTTTTCTCGGCCCCTGGAGGTCCGAGGTCGTTCCCGCTGCACAGATTCATGCGCCAGGGCCTCCTACAGACAATGCTCTTTCATTTATTGCGCTATCTGCAATAGCACCCGAGATATCACCAGATATATATTGTATTTTTCCCTGACCCTGAGTGCCCGGCCCCATGTTTCGGTGGTTTTCTCGACCCCTGGTGGTCCGCGGTCGTTCCCGCTGCACAGATTCATGCGCCAGAGCTTCCTGCAGACAATTCACTTTGGTTTATTGCGCTATCTGTAATAGCACCCGAGATATCACCAGATATGTGCTAGATTTTTAAATGACCTTGGGTGACGGATTCCGAATATCTTTAATTTTCTCGGCCCCTGGTGGTCCGAGGTCGTTCCCGCTGCACTGATTCATGCGCCAGGGCCTCCTACAGACAATGCACTTTCATTTATTACGCTATCTGCAACAGCACCCGAGATATCACCAGATATATATTGGATTTTTCCCTGTCCCTGAGTGTCCAGCCCCATGAGACGCTAGTTTTCTCGGCCCCTGGTGGTCCGAGGTCGTTCCCGCTGCACAGATTCATGCGCCAGGGCCCCCTGCAGATAATTCACTTTGATTTATTGCGCTATCTCTAATAGCACCCGAGAAATCACCAGTTATATACTGGATTTTCCCCTGACCCTGACAGTCCGGCTCCATGAGACGGTGATTAACTCGGCCCCTGGTGGTCCGAGGTCGTTCCCGCTGCACAGATTCATGCGCCAGGGCCCCCTGCAGATAATTCACTTTGATTTATTGCGCTATCTCTAATAGCAGCCGAGATATCACCAGATATATATTGGATTTTTCCCTGACCCTGACAGTCCGGCTCCATGAGGCGGTGGTTTTCTCGGTCCCTGGTGGTCCGAGGTCGATCCCGATGCACAGATTCATGCGCCAGTGCAGCCTGCAGACAATTCACTTTGGTTTATTGCGCTATCTGTAATAGCACCCGAGATATCACCAGATATATATTGTATTCTTCCCTGAACCTGACAGACCGGCCCAATGTGTCGGTGGTTTTCTCGGCCCCTGGTGGTCCGAGGTCGTTCCCGCTGCGCAGATTCATGCGCCAGGGCCCCCTGCAGATAATTCACTTTGGTTCAGTGCGCTATCTGTAAAAGCAACCGAAATATCACCAGATATATATATTGAATTTTTCCCCGACCCTGAGTGTCGGGCCCCATGTGTCGGTTGTTTTCTCGGCCCCTGGTGGACCGAGGTCGATCCCGCTGCACAGATTCATGCGCCAGGGCCTCCTGCAGATAATTCACTTTGGTTTATTGCGCTATCTCTAATAACACCCGAGATATCACCAGATATGTGCTAGATTTTTACAAGACCTTGGGTGACGGATTCCGAATATCTTTAATTTTCTCGGCCCCTGGTGGCCCGAGGTCGTTCCCGCTGCACAGATTCAGGCGCCAGGGCCTGCTGCAGACAATGCACTTTGATTTATTGCGCTATCTCTAATAGCAGCCGAGATATCACCAGATATATATTGTATTTTTCCCTGACCCTGAGTGCCCGGCCCCATGTTTCGGTGGTTTTCTCGGCCCCTGGTGGCCCGAGGTCGATCCCGCTGCACAGATTCATGCGCCAGGGCCTGCTGCAGACAATGCACTTTGATTTATTGCGCTATCTCTAATAGCAGCCGAGATATCACCAGATATATATTGGATTTTTCCCTGACCCTGAGTGCCCGGCCCCATGTTTCGGTGGTTTTCTCGGCCCCTGGTGGCCCGAGGTCGATCCCGCTGCACAGATTCATGCGCCAGGGCCTCCTGCAGACAATGCACTTTGGTTGATTGCGCCATCTCTAATAGCACCCGAGATATCACCAGATATATATTGGATTTTTCCCTGACCCTGAGTGTCCGACCCCATGAGACGGTGGTTTTCTCGGCGCCTGGTGGTCCGAGGTCGTTCCCGCTGCACAGATTCATGCGCCAGTGCCTCCTGCAGATAATTCACTTTGGTTTATTGCGCTATCTCTAATAGCACCCGAGATATCACCAGATATATATTGTATTTTTCCCTGACCCTGAGTGCCCGGCCCCATGTTTCGGTGGTTTTCTCGACCCCTGGTGGTCCGCGGTCGTTCCCGCTGCACAGATTCATGCGCCAGAGCTTCCTGCAGACAATTCACTTTGGTTTATTGCGCTATCTGTAATAGCACCCGAGATATCACCAGATATGTGCTAAATTTTTAAATGACCTTGGGTGACGGATTCCGAATATCTTTAATTTTCTCGGCCCCTGGCGGTCCGAGGTCGTTCCCGCTGCACAGATTCATGCGCCTGGGCCTCCTGCAGACAATGCACTTTGGGTTATTGCGCTATCTCTAATAGCACCCGAGATATCACCAGATATATATTGGATTTTCCCCTGACCCTGAGTGTCCGACCCCATGAGACGGTGGTTTTCTCGGCACCTGGTGGTCCGAGGTCGTTCCCGCTGCACAGATTCATGCGCCAGGGCCTCCTGCAGACAATGCACTTTGATTTATTTCGCTATCTCTAATAGCACCCGAGTTATCACCAGAGATGTAATGGATTTTTCCTTGACCCTGACAGTCCGGCCCCATGTGTCGATGATTCTCTCGGTACCTCGTGGTCCGAGGTCGATCCCGCTGCACAGATTCATGCGCCAGGGCAGCCTGCAGACAATTCACTTTGGTTTATTGCGCTATCTGTAATAGCACCCGAGATATCACCAGATATATATTGGATTTTTCCCTGAACCTGACAGACCGGCCCAATGTGTCGGTGGTTTTCTCGGCCCCTGGCGGTCCGAGATCGTTCCCGCTGCGCAGATTCATGCGCCAGCGCCTCCTACAGACAACGCACATTGATTTATTGCGGTATCTGTAATAGCACCCGAGATATCACCATACATATATTGGATTTTCCCCTGACCCTGAGTGTCCGGCCCCATGAGACGGTGATATTCTCGGCCCCTGGTGGTCCGAGGTCGTTCCCGCTGCACAGATTCATGTGCCAGGGCCCCCTGCAGATAATTCACTTTGGTTTAGTGCGCTATCTGTAAGAGCACCCGAGATATCACCAGATATATATTAGATTTTTCCCTGACCCTGACAGTCCGGCCACATGAGACGGTGATTTTCTCGGCCCCTGGTGGTCCGAGGTCGTTCCCGCTGCACAGATTCAGGCGCCAGGGCCTGCTGCAGACAATGCACTTTGATTTATTGCGCTATCTGTAATAGCACCCGAGATATCACCAGATATATATTGGATTTTTCCTTGACCCTGAGTTTCGACCCCATGAGACGGTAGTTTTCTCGGCCCCTGGTGGACCGAGGTCGATCCCGCTGCACAGATTCATGCGCCAGGGCCTCCTGCAGATAATTCACTTTGGTTTATTGCGCTATCTCTAATAACACCCGAGATATCACCAGATATGTGCTAGATTTTTACAAGACCTTGGGTGACGGATTCCGAATATCTTTAATTTTCTCGGCCCCTGGTGGCCCGAGGTCGTTCCCGCTGCACAGATTCAGGCGCCAGGGCCTGCTGCAGACAATGCACTTTGATTTATTGCGCTATCTCTAATAGCAGCCGAGATATCACCAGATATATATTGTATTTTTCCCTGACCCTGAGTGCCCGGCCCCATGTTTCGGTGGTTTTCTCGGCCCCTGGTGGCCCGAGGTCGATCCCGCTGCACAGATTCATGCGCCAGGGCCTGCTGCAGACAATGCACTTTGATTTATTGCGCTATCTCTAATAGCAGCCGAGATATCACCAGATATATATTGGATTTTTCCCTGACCCTGAGTGCCCGGCCCCATGTTTCGGTGGTTTTCTCGGCCCCTGGTGGCCCGAGGTCGATCCCGCTGCACAGATTCATGCGCCAGGGCCTCCTGCAGACAATGCACTTTGGTTGATTGCGCCATCTCTAATAGCACCCGAGATATCACCAGATATATATTGGATTTTTCCCTGACCCTGAGTGTCCGACCCCATGAGACGGTGGTTTTCTCGGCGCCTGGTGGTCCGAGGTCGTTCCCGCTGCACAGATTCATGCGCCAGTGCCTCCTGCAGATAATTCACTTTGGTTTATTGCGCTATCTCTAATAGCACCCGAGATATCACCAGATATATATTGGATTTTCCCCTGACCCTGAGTGTCCGACCCCATGAGACGGTGGTTTTCTCGGCCCCTGGTGGTCCGAGGTCGATCCCGCTGCACAGATTCATGCGCCAGGACCTTCTACAGACAATGCACTTTGATTTATTGCGCTATTTGTAATAGCACCCGAGATATCCCCAGATATATATTGGATTTTTCCCTGACCCTGAGTGTCCGACCCCATGGGACGGTGGTTTTCTCGGCCCCTGGTGGTCCGAGGTCGATCCCGCTGCACAGATTCATGCGCCAGGGCCTCCAACAGACAATGCACTTTGATTTATTGCGCTATTTGTAATAGCACCCGAGATATCACCAGATATATATTGGATTTTTCCCTGATCCTGAGTGTCCGGCCCCATGAGACGGTAGTTTTCTCGGCCTCTGGTGGTCCGAGTTCGTTCACGCTGCACAGATTCATGCGCCAGGACCTCCTACAGACAATGCACTTTGATTTATTGCGCTATTTGTAATAGCACCCGAGATATCCCCAGATATATATTGGATTTTTCCCTGACCCTGAGTGTCCGACCCCATGGGACGGTGGTTTTCCCGGCCCCTGGTGGTCCGAGGTCGTTCCCGCTGCACAGATTCATGCGCCTGGGCCTCCTATAGATAATTCACTTTGGTTTATTGCGCTATCTCTAATACCAACCGAGATATCACCAGATATATATTGGATTTTTCACTGATCCTGAGTGTCTGACCCCATGCGACGGTGGTTTTCTCGGCCCCTGGTGGTCCGAGGTCGTTCCCGCTGCACAGATTCATGCCCCAGGGCCTCCTGCAGACAATGCACTTTGATTTATTGCGCTATCTCTAATAGCACCCGAGATATCACCAGATATATATTGGATTTTCCCCTGACCCTGAGTGTCCGACCCCATGAGACGGTGGTTTTCTCGGCACCTGGTGGTCCGAGGTCGTTCCCGCTGCACAGATTCATGCGCCAGGGCCTCCTGCAGACAATGCACTTTGATTTATTTCGCTATCTCTAATAGCACCCGAGTTATCACCAGAGATGTAATGGATTTTTCCTTGACCCTGACAGTCCGGCCCCATGTATCGATGGTTCTCTCGGTCCTTCGTGGTCCGAGGTCGATCCCGCTGCACAGATTCATGCGCCAGGGCAGCCTGCAGATAATTCACTTTGGTTCAGTGCGCTACCTGTAAGAGCACCCGAAATATCACCAGATATATATATTGAATTTTTCCCCGACCCTGAGTGTCGGGACCCATGTGTCGCTGGTTTTCTCGGCCCCTGGTGGTCCGAGGTCGATCCCGCTGCACAGTTTCATGCGCCAGGGCCTCCTACAGACAATGCACTTTGATTTATTGCGCTATCTGTTATGGCACCCGAGATATCACCAGATTTATATTGGACTTTTCCCTGACCCTGAGTGTCCGACCCCATGAGACGGTGGTTTTCTCGGCCCCTGGTGGTCCGAGCTCGTTCCCGCTGCACAGATGCATGCGCCAGGGCCGCCTGCAGACAATGCACTTTGATTTATTTCGCTATCTCTAATAGCACCCCAGATATCACCGGATATATATTGGATTTTTCCCTGACCCTGACAGTCCGGCCCCATGTGTCGGTGGTTTTCTCGGCCCCTGGTGGTCCGAGGTCGTTCCCGCTGCGCAGGTTCATGCGCCAGGGCCCCCTGCAGATAATTCACTTTGGTTTAGTGCGCTATCTGTAAGAGCACCCGAAATATCACCAGATATATATATTGGATTTTTCTCCGACCCTGGGTGTCCTGCCCAATGTGTCGGTGATTTTCTCGGCCCCTGGTGGTCCGAGGTCGATCCCGCTGCACAGATTCGTGCGCCAGGGTCTCCTACAGACAATGCACTTTGATTTATTGCGCTATTAGTAATAGCACACGAGATAACACCATATATATATTGGATTTTCCCCTGACACTGAGTGTCCTGGCCCATGAGACGGTGGTTTTCTCCACCCCTGGTGGTCCGAGGTCGTTCCCGCTGCACAGATTCATGCAGCAGGGCCCCCTGCAGCTAATTCACTTTGCTTTATTGCGCTATCTCTAATAGCACCCGAGATATCACCAGATATATATTGGATTTTTCCCTGACCCTGACAGTCCGGCCCCATGAAACGGTGATTTTCCCGGCCCCTGGTGGTCCGAGGTCGATCCCGCTGCACAGATTCATGCGCCAGTGCCTCCTACAGACAATGCACTTTAGTTTATTGCGCTATCTCTAATAGCACCCGAGATATCACCAGATGTATGCTGGATTTTTACATGACCTTGGCGACGGATTCCGAATATCTGTAATTTTCTCGGCCCCTGGTGGTCCGAGGTCGTTCCCGCTGCACAGATTCATGCGCCAGGGCCTCCTGCAGACAATGCACTTTGGTTTATTGCGCTATCTCTAATAGCACCCGAGATATCACCAGATATATATTGGATTTTTCCATGACCCTGAGTGTCCGGCCCCATGAGACGGTGGTTTTCTCGGCCCCTGGTGGTCCGAGGTCGTTCCCGCTGCACAGATTCATGCGCCAGGGCCTCCTACAGACAATGCACTTTGATTTATTGCGCTATCTGTAATAGCACCCGAGATATCACCACATATATATTGGATTTTTCCCTGACCCTGAGTGTCCGACCCCATGAGACGGTGGTTTTCTCGGCCCCTGGTAGTCCGAGGTCGTTCCCGCTGCACAGATTCATGCGGCAGGGCCTCCTACAGACAATTCACTTTGATTTTTTGCGCTATCTGTAATAGCACCCGAGATATCACCACATATATATTGGATTTTTCCATGACCCTGAGTGTCCGGCCCCATGAGACGGTGGTTTTCTCGGCCCCTGGTGGTCCGAGGTCGTTCCCGCAGCACAGATTCATGCGTCAGGGCCTCATGCAGATAATTCACTTCGGATTATTGCGCTATCTCTAATAGCACCCGAGATATCACCAGATATATATTGGATTTTCCCATGACCATGTGAGTCCGGCCCCATGAGACTGTGGTTTTCTCGGCCCCTGGTGGTCCGAGGTCGGTCCCGCTGCACAGATTCATGCGCCAGCGCCTCCTGCAGATAAGGCACTTTGATTTATTGCGCTATCTGTAATAGCACCCGAGATATCACCAGATATATATTGGATTTTTCCCTGAACCTGAGTGTCCGGCCCCATGAGACGGTGGTTTCTTCGGCCCCTGGTAGTCCGAGGTCGTTCCCGCTGCACAGATTCATGCGCCAGCGAATTCTACAGACAATGCTCATTGATTTATCGCGCTATCTGTAATAGCACCCGAGATGTCACCAGATATATGCTGGATTTTTTCATGACCATGGGTGACGGATACCGAACATCTGTAATTTTCTCGGCCCCTGGCGGTCCGACGTCGTTCCCGCTGCACAGAATCATACGCCAGGACTTCCTGCAGACAATGCACTTTGATTTATCGCGCTATCTTTAACAGCACCCGAGATATCACCAGATATATATTGGATTTTTCCCTGACCCTGACAGTCCGGCCCCATGTGACGGTGATTTTCTCGGCCCCTGGTTGTCCGAGGTCGTTCCCGCTGCACAGATTCATGCGCCCGGGCCTCCTGCAGATAATTCACTTTGGTTAATAGCGCTATCTCTAATAGCACCCGAGTTATCACCAGAGATGTAATGGATTTTTCCTTGACCCTGACAGTCTGGCCCCATGTGTCGATGGTTCACTCGGTCCCTCGTGGTCCGAAGTCGATCCCGCTGCACAGATTCATGCGCCAGGGCAGCCTGCAGATAATTCACTTTGATTTATTGCGCTATCTCTAATAGCACCCGAGATCTCACCATATATATATTGGATTTTTCCCTGACCCTGAGTGTCCGGCCCCATGAGACTGTAGTTTTCTCGCCCCTGGTGGTCCGAGGTCGTTCCCGCTGCACAGATTCATGCGCCAGGGCCCCCTGCAGATGATTCACTTTGGTTTAGTGCTCTATCTGTATGAGCACCCGAGATATCACCAGATATATATTGGATTTTTCCCTGACCATGAGCGTCCGACCCCATGAGACGGTGGTTTTCTCGGCCCCTGGTGGTCCGAGGTCGTTCCCGCTGCACATATTCATGCGCCAGGGCCTCCTACAGATAATTCACTTTGGTTTATTGCGCTATCTCTAATAGCACCCGAGATATCACCAGATATATATTGGATTTTTCCCTGACCCTGAGTGTCCGGCCCCATGACACGGTAGTTTTCTCGGCCCCTGGTGGTCCGAGGTCGTCCCCGCTGCTCACATTCATGCGCCAGGGCCACCTACAGACAATGCACTTTGGTTTATTGCGCTATCTCTAATAGCACCCGAGATATCACCAGATGTATGCTGGATTTTTACATGACCTTGGCGACGGATTCCGAATATCTGTAATTTTCTCGGCCCCTGGTGGTCCGAGGTCGTTCCCGCTGCACAGATTCATGCGCCAGGGCCTCCTGCAGACAATGCACTTTGGTTTATTGCGCTATCTCTAATAGCACCCGAGATATCACCAGATATATATTGGATTTTTCCATGACCCTGAGTGTCCGGCCCCATGAGACGGTGGTTTTCTCGGCCCCTGGTGGTCCGAGGTCGTTCCCGCTGCACAGACGCATGTGCCAGGGCATCCTGCAGGCAATGCACTTTGGTTTATTGCGCTATCTCTAATAGCACCCGAGATATCACCAGATATATATTGGATTTTTGCCTGACCCTGACAGTCCGGCCCCATGAGACGGTGATTTTCTCGGCCCCTGGTGGTCCGAGGTCGTTCCCGCTGCACAGATTCATGCGCCAGGGCCTCCTACAGACAATGCACTTTGATTTATTGCGCTATCTGTAATAGCACCCGAGATATCACCACATATATATTGGATTTTTCCCTGACCCTGAGTGTCCGACCCCATGAGACGGTGGTTTTCTCGGCCCCTGGTAGTCCGAGGTCGTTCCCGCTGCACAGATTCATGCGGCAGGGCCTCCTACAGACAATTCACTTTGATTTTTTGCGCTATCTGTAAGAGCACCCGAGATATCACCAGATATATATTGAATTTTTCAACCGACCTTGAGTGTCCGGCCCCATGAGACGGTGGTTTTCTCGGCCCCTAGTGGTCCGAGGTCGTTCCCGCTGCACAGAATCATGCGCCAGGGCTTCCTGCAGACAATGCACTTTGATTCATCGCGCTATCTCTAATAGCACCCGAGATATCACCAAATATATATTGGATTTTTCCCTGACCCGGATAGTCCGGCCCCATGAGACGTGGATTTTCTCGGCCCCTGGTGGTCCGAGGTCGTTCCCGCTGAAAGAGTCATGCGCCATTGCTTCCTGCAAATAATTCACCTTTGTTTATTGCTCTATCTCTATTAGCACCCGAGATATCACCAGATGTATATTGGATTTTTCCCCGACCCTGAGTGTCCGGCCCCATGAGACGGTGGTTTTCTCGGCCCCTCGTGGTCCGAGGTCGATCCCGCTGCACAGATTCATTCGCCAGGGCCTCCCGCAGACAAAGCATTTTGATTTATCGCGCTATCTCTAATAGCACCCGAGATATCACCAGATATATAATGGATTTTTCCCTGACCCTGACAGTCCTGCGCCACGAGACGGTGATTTTCTCGGCCCCTGGTGGTCCGAGGTCGTTGCCGCTGCACAGATTCATGCGCCAGGGCCTCCTGCAGACAATTCACTTTGGATTATTGCGCTATCTCTAATAGCACCCGTGATATCACCAGATATATATTGGATTTTCCCCTGACCCTGAGGGTCCGGCCCCATGAGACTGTGGTTTTCTCGGCCCCGGGTGGTCCGACGTCGTTCCCGCTGCACAGATTCATGCGCCAGGGCCTCCTGCAGATAATTCACTTTGAATTATTGCGCTATCTCTAATAGCACCCGAGATGTCACCAGATATATATTGGATTTTTCCATGACCCTCAGTGTCCGGCCCCATGAGACGGTGGTTTTCTCGGCCCCTGGTGGTCCGAGGTGGTTCCCGCTGCACGGATTCATGCACCAGGGCTTCCTGCAGACAATGCACTTTGATTTATCGCGCTATCTGTAATAGCACCTGAGATATCACCAGATATATATTGGATTTTCCTCTGAACCTGAGTGTCCGGCCCCATGAGACGGTGGTTTTCTCGGCCCCTGGTGGTCCGAGGTCGTTCCCGCTGCACAGATTCATGCGCCAGGGCCTCCTAGGGACAATGCACTTTGATTTATTGCGCTATCTGTAATAGAACCCGAGATATCACCAGATATATGCTGGATTTTTACATGACATTGGGTGACGGATACCGAAAATCTGTAATTTTCTCGGCCCCTGCTGGTCAGAGGTGGTTCCTGCTGCACAGATTCATGCGCCAGGGCCTCCTACAGACAATGCACTTTGATTTATTGCGCTATCTGTAATAGCACCCGAGAAAGCACCATATATATGCTGGATTTTTACATGACTTTGAGTGACGGATACCGAAAATATGTAATTTTCTCGGCCCCTGGAGATCCGAGGTCGTTCCTGCTTCACAGATTCATGCGCCAGGGCTTCCTGCAGACAATGCACTTTGATTTATCGCGCTATCTGTAATAGAACCCGAGATATCACCAGATATATGCTGGATTTTTACATGAGATTGGGTGACGGATACCGAAAATCTGTAATTTTCTCTGCCCCTGGTGGTCCGATGTCGTTCCTGCTGCACAGATTCATGCGCAAGGTCCTCCTACGGACAATGCACTTTGATTCATTGCGCTATCTCTAATAGCACCCCAGATATCACCAGATATATATTTGATTTTTCCCTGACCCTGAGTGTCCGGCCCCATGAGACGGTGGTTTTCTCGGCCCCTGGTGGTCCGAGGTCGTTCCCGCTGCACAGATGCATGCGCCAGGGACTCCTGCAGATAATTCACTTTGGTTTATTGCGCTATCGCTAATAGCACCCGAGAAAGCACCATATATATGTTGGATTTTTACACGACTTTGGGTTACGGATACCGAAAATCTGTAATTTTCTCGGCCCCTGGTGGTCCGACGTCGTTCCTGCTGCACAGATTCATGCGCATGGGCCTCCTGCAGATAATTCACTTTGGTTTATTGCGCTATCTCTAATAGCACCCGTGATATCACCAGATATATATTTGATTTTTCCCTGACCCTGACAGTCCGGCCCCATGTGTCGATGGTTTTCTCGGTCCCTCGTGTTCCGAGGTCGATCCCGCTGCACAGATTCATGCGCCAGGGCCTCCTACAGACAATGCACTTTGATTTATTGAGCTATCTGTAAGAGCACCCGAGATATCACCAGATATATATTAGATTTTTCCCTGACCCTGACAGTCCGGCCACATGAGACGGTGATTTTCTCGGCCCCTGGTTGTCCGAGGTCGATCCCGCTGCACAGATTCATGCGGCAGGGCTTCCTACAGACAATGCACTTTGATTTATTGCGCTTCCTGTAACAGCACCCGAGATATCACCATATACATATTGGATATTTCCCTGAACCTGACAGTCCGGCCCCATGAGACGGTAGTTTTCTCAGCCCCTGGTGGTCCGAGGTCGTTCTCGCTGCACAGATTCATGCGCCAGGGCCTCCTACAGACAATGCACTTTGATTTATTGCGCTATCTGTAAGAGCACCCGAGATATCACCAGATATATATTAGATTTTTCCCTGACCCTGACAGTCCGGCCACATGAGACGGTGATTTTCTCGGCCCCTGGTTGTCCGAGGTCGGTCCCGCTGCACACATTCATGCGCCAGGGCCTCCTACAGATAATACACTTTGGTTTATTGCGCTATCTCTAATAGCACCCGAGATATCACCAGATATATATTGGATTTTTCCCTGACCCTGAGTGTCCGGCCCCATGAGACGGTGGTTTTCTCGGCCCCTGGTGGTCCGAGGTCGTTCCCGCTGCACAGATTCATGCGCCAGGGCCTCCTGCAGACAATTCACTTTGGTTTATTGCGCTATCTGTAATAGCACCCAAGATATCACCAGATATGTGCTGGATTTTTACATGACCTTGGGTGACGGATTCCGAATATCTTTAATTTTCTCGGCCCCTGGTGGTCCGAGGTCGTTTCCGCTGCACAGATTCAGGGGCCAGGGCCTGCTGCAGACAATGCACTTTGGTTTCTTGCGCTATCCCTAATAGCACCCGGGATATCACCAGATATATATATATGATTTTTCCCTGACCCTGAGTGACCGGCCCCATGAGACGGTAGTTTTCTCGGCCCCTGGTGGTCCGAGGTCGTTCCCGCTGCACAGATTCATGCGCCAGGGCCTCCTATAGATAATTCACTTTGGTTTATTGCGCTATCTCTAATAGCACCCGAGATATCACCAGATATATATTGGATTTTTCCCTGACCCTGAGTGTCCGACCCCATGAGACGGTGGTTTTCTCGGCCCCTGGTGGTCCGAGGTTGTTCCCGCTGCACAGATTCATGTTCCTGGGACCCCTGCAGATAATTCACTTTGGTTTAGTGCGCTATCTGTAAGAGCACCCGAGATATCTCCTGATATATATTGTATTTTTCCCTGACCCTGAGTGCCCGGCCCCATGTGTCGGTGGTTTTCTCGGCCCCTGGTTGTCCGAGGTCGATCGGGCTGCACAGATTCGTGCGTCAGGGCCTCCTACAGACAATGCACTTTGATTTATTGCGCTATTTGTAATAGCACCCGAGATATCACCAGATATATATTGGATTTTCCCTGACCCTGAGTTTCGACCCCATGAGACGGTGGTTTTCTCGGCCCCTGGCGGTCCGAGGTCGTTCCCGCTGCAGAGATTCATGCGCCAGGGCCTCCTGCAGATAATTCATTTTTGTTTATTGCGCTCTCTCTCTAATAGCAGCCGAGATATCACCAGATATATATTGGATTTTTCCCTGACCCTGAGTGTCCGGCCCCATGAGACAGTGGTTTTTCGGCCCCTGGTGGTCCGCGGTCGTTCCCGCTGCACAGATTCATGTGCCAGGGCCCCCTGCCGATAATTCACTTTGGTTTAGTGCGCTATCTGTAAGAGCACCCGAGATATCCCCAGATATATATTGGATTTTTCCCTGACCCTGAGTTTCCGGCCCCATGAGACGGTGGATTTCTCGGCCCCTGGTGGTCGGAGGTCCTTCCCGCTGCACAGATTCATGCGACAGGACCTCCTGCAGACAATTCACTTTGGTTTATTGCACTATCTCTAATACCACCCGAGATATCACCAGATATATATTGGATTTTTCCCTGACCCTGAGTGTCCGGCCCCATGTGTCGGTGGTTTTCTCGGCCCCTGGTGGTCCGAGGTCGTTCCCGCTGCACAGATTCATGCGCCAGGGCCTCCTACAGACAATTTACTTTGATTTATTGCGCTATCTATTATAGCACCCGAGATATCACCAGATATATATCGGATTTTTCCCTGACCCTGAGTGTCCGACCCCGTGAGACGGTGGTTTTCTCGGCCCCTGGTGATCCGAGGTCGTTCCCGCTGCACAGATTCATGCGCCAGGGCCTCCTATAGATAATTCACTTTGGTTTATTGCGCTATATCTAATAGCACCCGAGATATCACCAGATATATATTGGATTTTTTCCTGCCCCTGACAGTCCGGCCCCATGAGACGGAGATTTTCTCGGCCCCTGGTGGTCCGACGTCGCTCCCGCTGCACCGATTCGTGCGCTAGGGCCTCCTGCAGACAATGAAATTTGATTTATTGCGCTATCTGTAATAGCACCCGAGATATCACCAGATATATATTGGATTTTTCCCTGACCCTGAGTGTCCGACCACATGTGACGGTGGTTTTCTCGGCCCCTGGTGCTCCGAGGTCGTTCCCGCGGCACAGACTCATGCGCCAGGGCCTGCTGCAGACAATGCACTTTGGTTTATTGCGCTATCTGTAATAGCACCCGAGATATCACCAGATATATATTGGATTTTCCCCTGACCCTGAGTGTCCGGCCCCATGGGACGGTGGTTTTGTCGGCCCCTCGTGGTCCGAGGTCGTTCCCGCTGCACAGATTCATGCGCCAGGGCCTCCTATAGATAATTCACTTTGGTTTATTGCGCTATATCTAATAGCACCCGAGATATCACCAGATATATATTGGATTTTTCCCTGACCCTGACAGTCCGGACCCATGTGTCGGTGGTTTTCTCGGCCCCTGGTGGTCCGAGGTCGTTCCCGCTGCACAGATTCATGCGCCAGGGCCTCCTGCAGATAATACACTTTGGATTATTGCGCTCTCTCTAATAACACCCGAGATATCACCAGATATATATTGGATTTTTCCCTGACCCTGAGTGTCCGGCCCCATGAGACGGTGGTTTTCTCGGCCCCTGGTGGTCCGAGGTCGTTCCCGCTGCACAGATTCATGCGCCAGGGCCTCCTGCAGACAATTCACTTTGGTTTATTGCGCTATCTGTAATAGCACTCAAGATATCACCAGATATGTGCTGGATTTTTACATGACCTTGGGTGACGGATTCCGAATATCTTTAATTTTCTCGGCCCCTGGTGGTCCGAGGTCGTTCCCGCTGCACAGATTCAGGGGCCAGGGCCTGCTGCAGACAATGCACTTTGGTTTATTGCGCTATCCCTAATAGCACCCGGGATATCACCAGATATATATTTGATTTTTCCCTGACCCTGAGTGCCCGGCCCCATGTGTCGGTGGTTTTCTCGGCCCCTGGGGGTCCGCGGTCGTTCCCGCTGCAAAGATTCATGCGCCAGGGCCTCCTACAGACAATGCACTTTGATTTATTGCGCTTCCTGTAATATCACCCGAGATATCACCATATATTTATTGGATTTTCCCCTGACCCTGTGTGTCCGGCCCCATGAGACGGTGGTTTTCTCGGCCCCTGGTGGTCCGAGGTCGTTCCCGCTGCACAGATTCATGCGCCAGGGCACCCTGCAGATAATTCACTTTGATTTACTGCGCTATCTCTAATAGCACCCGAGATATCACCAGATATATATTGGATTTTTCCCTGAACCTGACAGTCCGGCCCCATGAGACGGTGATTTCCTCGGCCCCTGGTGGTCCGAAGTCGATCCCGCTGCACAGATTCATGCGCCAGGGCCTCCTACAGACAATGTACTTTGATTTATTGCGCTTCCTGTAATAGCACCCGAGATATCACCAGATATATATTGGACTTTTCCCTGACCCTGTGTGTCCGGCCCCATGTGACGGTGATTTTCTCGGCCCCTGGTGGTCCGAGGTCGATCCCGCTGCACAGATTCAAGCGCCAGGGCCTCCTGCAGACAATGCACTTTGGTTTATTGCGCTATCTCTAATAGCACCCGAGATATCACCAGATATATATTGGATTTTTCCCTGACCCTGACAGTCCGGCCCCATGAGACGGTGATTTTCTCGGCCACTGGTGGTCCGAGGTAGACCCCGCTGCACAGATTCATGCGCCAGGGCCTCCTACAGACAATGCACTTTGATTTATTGCGCTATCTGTAATAGCACCCGAGATATCACCATATATATATTGGATTTTCCCCTGACCCTGACAGTCCGGCCCCATGAGACGGTGATTTTCTCGGCCCCTGGTGGTCCGAGGTCGATCCCGCTGCACTGATTCATGCGCCAGGGCCTCCTACAGACAATGCACTTTGATTTATTGCGCTGTCTGTAATAGCACCCGTGATATCACCAGATATATGCTGGATTTTAACATGCCCTTTGGTGACGGATTCCGCATATCTGTAATTTCCTCGGCCCCTGGTGGTCCGAGGTAGTTCCTGCTACACAGATTCATTCGCCAGTGCCTCCTACAGACAATGCACTTTGATTTATTGCGCTATCTCTAATAGCACCCGAGATATCACCAGATATATATTGGATTTTTCCCTGACCCTGACAGTCCGGCCCCATGAGACGGTGATTTTCTCGGCCCCTGGTGGTCCGAGGTCGATCCCGCTGCACTGATTCATGCGCCAGGGCCTCCTACAGACAATGCACTTTGATTTATTGCGCTGTCTGTAATAGCACCCGTGATATCACCAGATATATGCTGGATTTTAACATGCCCTTTGGTGACGGATTCCGCATATCTGTAATTTCCTCGGCCCCTGGTGGTCCGAGGTAGTTCCTGCTCCACAGATTCATTCGCCAGTGCCTCCTACAGACAATGCACTTTGATTTATTGCGCTATCTCTAAGAGCACCCGAGATATCACCAGATATATATTGGATTTTTTCCTGCCCCTGACAGTCCGGCCCCATGAGACGGAGATTTTCTCGGCCCCTGGTGGTCCGACGTCGCTCCCGCTGCACCGATTCGTGCGCTAGGGCCTCCTGCAGACAATGAAATTTGATTTATTGCGCTATCTGTAATAGCACCCGAGATATCACCAGATATATATTGGATTTTTCCCTGACCCTGAGTGTCCGACCACATGTGACGGTGGTTTTCTCGGCCCCTGGTGCTCCGAGGTCGTTCCCGCGGCACAGACTCATGCGCCAGGGCCTGCTGCAGACAATGCACTTTGGTTTATTGCGCTATCTGTAATAGCACCCGAGATATCACCAGATATATATTGGATTTTCCCCTGACCCTGAGTGTCCGGCCCCATGGGACGGTGGTTTTGTCGGCCCCTCGTGGTCCGAGGTCGTTCCCGCTGCACAGATTCATGCGCCAGGGCCTCCTATAGATAATTCACTTTGGTTTATTGCGCTATATCTAATAGCACCCGAGATATCACCAGATATATATTGGATTTTTCCCTGACCCTGACAGTCCGGACCCATGTGTCGGTGGTATTCTCGGCCCCTGGTGGTCCGAGGTCGTTCCCGCTGCACAGATTCATGCGCCAGGGCCTCCTGCAGATAAATCACTTTGGTTTGTTGCGCTATCTGTAATAGCACCCGAGATATCACCAGACATATGCTGAATTTTTACATGACGATGGGTGACGGATTCCGAATATTTGTAATTTTCTCGGCCACTGGTGGTCCGAGGTAGTTCCTGCTGCACAGATTCATTCGCCAGTGCCTCCTACAGACAATGCACTTTGATTTATTTCGCACTCTCTAATAGCATCCGAGATATCACCAGATATATGCTCTATTTTGACATGACGTTGGGTGACGGATACCGAAAATCTGTAACTTTCTTGGCCCCTGGTGGTCCGACGTCGTGCCCGCTGCACAGATTCATGCGCCAGGGCCTCCTACAGACAATGCACTTTGATTTATTGCGCTATCTGTAATAGCACCCGAGATATCACCAGATATATATTGGATTTTTTCCCGACCCTGACAGTCCGGCCCCATGTGTCGGTGGTTCTCTCGGCCCCTGGTGGTCCGAGGTCGTTCCCGCTGCACAGATTCATGCGCCAGGGCCTCCTGCAGATAAATCACTTTGGTTTGTTGCGCTATCTGTAATAGCACCCGAGATATCACCAGATATATGCTGGATTTTTACATGACGTTGGGTGACGGATTCCGAATATCTGTAATTTTCTCGGCCCCTGGTGGTCCGAGGTAGTTCCTGCTGCACAGATTCATTCGCCAGTGCCTCTTACAGACAATGCACTTTGATTTATTGCGCACTCTCTAATAGCATCCGAGATATCACCAGATATATGCTCTATTTTTACATGACGTTGGGTGACGGATACCGAAAATCTGTAACTTTCTTGGCCCCTGGTGGTCCGACGTCGTGCCCGCTGCACAAATTCATGCGCCAGGACCTCCTGCAGACAATCCACTTCGGTTTATTGCGCTATCTGTAATAGCACCCGAGATATCACCAGATATGTGCTGGATTTTTACATGACCTTGGGTGACGGATTCCGAATATCTTTAATTTTCTCGGCCCCTGGTGGTCCGAGGTCGTTCCCGCTGCACAGATTCAGGAGCCAGGGCCTGCTGCAGACAATGCACTTTGGTTTATTGCGCTATCCCTAATAGCACCCGAGATATCACCAGATATATATATGATTTTTCCCTGACCCTGAGTGACCGGCCCAATGAGACGGTAGTTTTCTCGGCCCCTGGTGGTCCGAGGTCGTTCCCGCTGCACAGATTCATGCGCCAGGGCACCCTGCAGATAATTCACTTTGATTTACTGCGCTATCTCTAATAGCACCCGAGATATCACCAGATGTATATTGGATTTTTCCCTGAACCTGACAGTCCGGCCCCATGAGACGGTGATTTTCTCGGCCCCTGGTGGTCCGAAGTCGATCCCGCTGCACAGATTCATGCGCCAGGGCCTTCTACAGACAATGCACTTTGATTTATTGCGCTATCTATTATAGCACCCGAGATATCACCAGATATATATTGGATTTTTCCCTGATCCTGAGTGTCCGACCCCATGAGACGGTGGTTTTGTCGGCCCCTGGTGGTCCGAGGTCGTTCCCGCAGCACAGATTCATGCGCCTGGGCCTCCTGCAGACAATGCACTTTGATTTATTTTGCAATCTCTAATAGCACCCGAGATATCACCAGATATATATTGTATTTTTCCCTGACCCTGAGTGTCCGACCCCATGAGACGGTGGTTTTCTCGGCCCCTGGGAGTCCGCGGTCGTTGCCGCTGCAAAGATTTATGCGCCAGGGCCCCCTGCAGATAATTCTCTTTGATTTATTGCGCTATCTCTAATAGCACCCGAGATATCACCAGATATATATTGGATTTTTCCTTGACCCTGACAGTCCGGCCCCATGAGACGGTAGTTTTCTCGGCCCCTGGTGGTCCGAGGTCGGTCCCGCAGCCCAGATTCATGCGCCAGGGCCTCCTGCAGACAATGCACTTTGATTTATTGCGCTATCTGTAATAGCACCCGAGATATCACCAGATTTATATTGGATTTTTCCCTGACCCTGATTGTCCGACCCCATGTTTCGGTGGTTTTCTCGGCCCCTGGTGGTCCGAGGTCGATCCCGCTGCACTGATTCAAGCGCCAGGGCCTCCTACAGACAATGCACTTTGATTTATTGCGCTATCTGTAATAGCACCCGAGATATCATCATATATATATATTGGATTTTCCCCTGACCCTGACAGTCCGGCCCCATGAGACGGTGATTTTCTCGGCCCCTGGTGGTCCGAGGTCGTTCCCGCTGCACAGATTCATGCGCCAGGGCCTCCTGCAGACAATGCACTTTGATTTATTTCGCTATCTCTAATAGCACCCGAGATATCACCAGATATATATTGGATTTTTCCTTGACCCTGACAGTCCGGCCGCATGTGTCGATGGTTTTCTCGGTCCCTCGTGGTCCGAGATCGATCCCGCTGCACAGATTCATGCGCCAGGGCCCCCTGCAGATAATTCACTTTGATTTATTGCGCTATCTGTAATAGCACCCAACATATCACCATATATATATTGGTTTTTCCCCTGACCCTGTGTGTCCGGCCCCATGAGACGGTGGTTTTCTCGGCCCCTGGTGGTCCGAGGTCGTTCCCGCTGCACAGATTCATGCGCCAGGGCCCCCTGCAGATAATTCACTTTGATTTACTGCGCTATATCTAATAGCACCCGAGATATGACCCGATATATATTGGATTTTTCCCTGACCCTGACAGTCCGGTCCCATGAGACGGTGATTTTCTCGGCCCCTGGTGGTCCGAGGTCGATCCCGCTGCACACATTCATGCGCCAGGGCCTTCTAAAGACAATGCACTTTGATTTATTGCGCTATCTATTATGGCACCCGAGATATCACCAGATATATATTGGATTTTTCCCTGACCCTGAGTGTCCGACCCCATGAGACGGTGGTTTTGTCGGCCCCTGGTGGTCCGAGGTCGTTCCCGCAGGACAGATTCATGCGCCAGTGCCTCCTACAGACAATGCACTTTGATTTATTGCGCTATCTCTAATAGCACCCGAGATATCACCAGATATATGCTGTATTTTTACAAGACCTTGGGTGACGGATACCGAAAATCTGTAATTTTCGCGGCCTTTGGTGGTCCGAGGTAGCTCCTGCTGCACAGATTCATGCGCCAGGGCCTCCTACAGACAATGCACTTTCTTTTATTGCGCTATCTCTAATAGCACCCGAGATATCACCAGATATACATTGGATTTTTCCCTGACCCTGAGTGTCCGGCCCCATGAGACGGTAGTTTTCTCGGCCCCTGGTGGTCCGAGGTCGGTCCCGCTGCACAGATTCATGGGCTAGGGCCTCCTGCAGACAATGCACTTTGATTTATTACGCTATCTCTAATAGCACCCGAGATATCACCAGATATATATTGGATTTTTCCCTGACCCTGACAGTCCGACCCCATGAGACGGTAGTTTTCTCGGCCCCTGGTGGTCCGAGGTCGGTCCCGCAGCCCAGATTCATGCGCCAGGGCCTCCTGCAGACAATGCACTTTGATTTATTGCGCTATCTGTAATAGCACCCGAGATATCACCAGATTTATATTGGATTTTTCCCTGACCCTGATTGTCCGACCCCATGTTTCGGTGGTTTTCTCGGCCCCTGGTGGTCCGAGGTCGATCCCGCTGCACTGATTCAAGCGCCAGGGCCTCCTACAGACAATGCACTTTGATTTATTGCGCTATCTGTAATAGCACCCGAGATATCACCAGATATATATTGGATTTTCCGCTGACCCTGAGTGTCCGGCCCCATGAGACGGGGATTTTCTCGGCCCCTGGTGGTCCGAGGTCGTTCCCGCTGCACAGATTCATGCGCCAGGGCCTCCTGCAGACAATGCACTTTGATTTATTTCGCTATCTCTAATAGCACCCGAGATATCACCAGATATATATTGGATTTTTCCCTGACCCTGACAGTCCGGCCCCAGGAGACGGTGATTTTCTCGGCCCCTGGTGGTCCGAGGTCGTTCCCGCTGCACAGATTCATGCGCCAGGGCCTCCTGCAGACAATGCACTTAGATTTATTGCGCTATCTCTAAGAGCACCCGAGATATCACCAGATATATATTGGATTTTTTCCTGCCCCTGACAGTCCGGCCCCATGAGACGGAGATTTTCTCGGCCCCTGGTGGTCCGAGGTCGCTCCCGCTGCACCGATTCGTGCGCTAGGGCCTCCTGCAGAAAATGAAATTTGATTTATTGCGCTATCTGTATTAGCACCCGAGATATCACCAGATATATATTGGATTTTCCCCTGACCCTGACAGTCCGGCCCCATGAGACGGTGATTTTCTCGGCCCCTGGTGGTCCGAGGTCGTTTCCGCTGCACAGATTCATGCGCCAGGGCCTCCTACAAACTATGCACTTTGATTTATTGCGCTATCTCTAATAGCACCCGAGATATCACCAGATATATATTGGATTTTTCCCTGACCCTGACAGTCCGACCCCATGAGATGGTGGTTTTCTCGGCCCCTGGTGGTCCAAGGTCGTTCCCGCTGCACAGATTCATGAGCCAGGGCCTCCTGCAGACAATGCACTTTGATTTATTTCGCTATTTCTAATAGCACCCGAGATATCACAAGATATATATTGGATTTTTCCCTGACCCTGAGAGTCCGGCCCCATGAGACGGTGGTTTTCTCGGCCCCTGGTGGTCCGAGGACGTTCCCGCTGCACAGATTCATGCGCCAGGGCTTCCTGCAGACAATGCACTTTGATTTATGGCGCTATCTCTAATAGCACCCGAGATATCAACACATATATGCTGGATTTGTATATGACCTTGGGTGACGGATACCGAAGATCTGTAATTTTCTCGGCCCCTGGTGGTCCGAGGTCTTTCCTGCTGCTCAGATTCATGCGCAAGGGCCTCCTACGGACAACGCACTTTGATTTATCGCGCTATCTCTAATACCACCCGAGATATCACCAGATATATGCTGGATTTTTACATGGCCTTAGGCGACGGATACCGAAAATCTGTAATTTTCTCGGCCCCTGGTAGTCCGAGGTCGATCCCACTGCACAGATTCATGCGCCAGGGCCTCCTGCAGGCAATTCACTTTGGTATATTTCGCTATCCCTAATAACACCCGAGATATCACCAGATATATATTGGATTTTTACATGACGTTGGGTGACGGATACCGAAAATCTGTAATTTTCTCGGCCCCTGGTGGTCCGAGATCGTTCCCGCTGCACAGATTCATGCGCCAGGGCTTCCTGCAAACAATGCACTTTGATTTACCGCGCTATCTCTAATAGCACCCGAGATATCACCAGATATATGCTGGATTTTTCCCTGTCCCTGAGTGTCCGGCTTCATGTGTCGGTGGTTTTCTCGGCCCCTGGTGGTCCGAGGTCGTTCCCGCTGCACAGATTCATGCGCCAGGGCCTCCCGCAGACAGTGCCCTTTGATTTATTGCGCTATCTCTAATAGCACCCGAGATATCACCAGATATATATTGGATTTTTCCCTGACCCTGACAGTCCGGCCCCATGTGTCGGTGATTTTCTCGGTCCCTGGTGGTCCGAGGTCGATCCCGCTGCACAGATTCATGCGCCGGGGCTTCCTGCAGACAATGCACTTTGGTTTATCGCGCTATCTGTAATAGCATCCGAGATATCTTCAGATATATGCTGGATTTTTTCCTGACCCTGAGTGTCCGGCCCCATGTGTCGGTTGTTTTCACGGACCCCGGTGGTCCGAGGTCGATCCCGCTGCACAGAATCATGCGCCAGGGCCTCCCGCAGACATTGCACTTTGATGTATTGCGCTATCTCTAATAGCACCCGAGATATCATCAGATACACCCTGGATTTTTTTATGACCTTGGGTGACGGATACCGAAAATCTGTAATTTTCTCGGCCCCTGGTGGTCCGAGGTAGTTCCCGCTGCACAGATTCATGCGCAAGGGCCTCCTACAGACAATGCACTTTTATTTATCGCGCTATCTCTAATAGCACCCGAGATATCACCAGATATATATTGGATATTACACTGACCCTGACAGTCCGGCCCCATGAGTCGGTGGTTTTCTCGGCCCCTGGTGGTCCGAAGTCGTTCCTGCTGCCCAGATTCATGCGCCAGGGCCTCCTACAGACAATGCACTTTGATTTATTGCGCTATCTCTAATAGCACCCGAGATATGACCAGATATATGCTGGATTTTTCCCTGATCTTAGGTGACGGATATCGAAAATCTTTAATTTTCTCGGCCCCTGGTGGTCCGAAGTCGCTCCTGCTGTACAGATGCATGCGCAAGGGCCTCCTGCAGACAATGTACTTAGATTTATTGCGCTATCTCTAAGAGCACCCGAGATATCACCAGATATATATTGGATTTTTTCCTGCCCCTGACAGTCCGGCCCCATGAGACGGAGATTTTCTCGGCCCCTGGTGGTCCGAGGTCGCTCCCGCTGCACCGATTCGTGCGCTAGGGCCTCCTGCAGAAAATGAAATTTGATTTATTGCGCTATCTGTATTAGCACCCGAGATATCACCAGATATATATTGGATTTTCCCCTGACCCTGACAGTCCGGCCCCATGAGACGGTGATTTTCTCGGCCCCTGGTGGTCCGAGGTCGTTTCCGCTGCACAGATTCATGCGCCAGGGCCTCCTACAAACTATGCACTTTGATTTATTGCGCTATCTCTAATAGCACCCGAGATATCACCAGATATATATTGGATTTTTCCCTGACCCTGACAGTCCGACCCCATGAGATGGTGGTTTTCTCGGCCCCTGGTGGTCCAAGGTCGTTCCCGCTGCACAGATTCATGAGCCAGGGCCTCCTGCAGACAATGCACTTTGATTTATTTCGCTATTTCTAATAGCACCCGAGATATCACAAGATATATATTGGATTTTTCCCTGACCCTGAGAGTCCGGCCCCATGAGACGGTGGTTTTCTCGGCCCCTGGTGGTCCGAGGACGTTCCCGCTGCACAGATTCATGCGCCAGGGCTTCCTGCAGACAATGCACTTTGATTTATGGCACTATCTCTAATAGCACCCGAGATATCAACACATATATGCTGGATTTGTATATGACCTTGGGTGACGGATACCGAAGATCTGTAATTTTCTCGGCCCCTGGTGGTCCGAGGTCTTTCCTGCTGCTCAGATTCATGCGCAAGGGCCTCCTACGGACAACGCACTTTGATTTATCGCGCTATCTCTAATACCACCCGAGATATCACCAGATATATGCTGGATTTTTACATGGCCTTAGGCGACGGATACCGAAAATCTGTAATTTTCTCGGCCCCTGGTAGTCCGAGGTCGATCCCACTGCACAGATTCATGCGCCAGGGCCTCCTGCAGGCAATTCACTTTGGTATATTTCGCTATCCCTAATAACACCCGAGATATCACCAGATATATATTGGATTTTTACATGACGTTGGGTGACGGATACCGAAAATCTGTAATTTTCTCGGCCCCTGGTGGTCCGAGATCGTTCCCGCTGCACAGATTCATGCGCCAGGGCTTCCTGCAAACAATGCACTTTGATTTACCGCGCTATCTCTAATAGCACCCGAGATATCACCAGATATATGCTGGATTTTTCCCTGACCCTGAGTGTCCGGCTTCATGTGTCGGTGGTTTTCTCGGCCCCTGGTGGTCCGAGGTCGTTCCCGCTGCACAGATTCATGCGCCAGGGCCTCCCGCAGACAGTGCCCTTTGATTTATTGCGCTATCTCTAATAGCACCCGAGATATCACCAGATATATATTGGATTTTTCCCTGACCCTGACAGTCCGGCCCCATGTGTCGGTGATTTTCTCGGTCCCTGGTGGTCCGAGGTCGATCCCGCTGCACAGATTCATGCGCCGGGGCTTCCTGCAGACAATGCACTTTGGTTTATCGCGCTATCTGTAATAGCATCCGAGATATCTTCAGATATATGCTGGATTTTTTCCTGACCCTGAGTGTCCGGCCCCATGTGTCGGTTGTTTTCACGGACCCCGGTGGTCCGAGGTCGATCCCGCTGCACAGAATCATGCGCCAGGGCCTCCCGCAGACATTGCACTTTGATGTATTGCGCTATCTCTAATAGCACCCGAGATATCATCAGATACACCCTGGATTTTTTTATGACCTTGGGTGACGGATACCGAAAATCTGTAATTTTCTCGGCCCCTGGTGGTCCGAGGTAGTTCCCGCTGCACAGATTCATGCGCAAGGGCCTCCTACAGACAATGCACTTTTATTTATCGCGCTATCTCTAATAGCACCCGAGATATCACCAGATATATATTGGATATTACACTGACCCTGACAGTCCGGCCCCATGAGTCGGTGGTTTTCTCGGCCCCTGGTGGTCCGAAGTCGTTCCTGCTGCCCAGATTCATGCGCCAGGGCCTCCTACAGACAATGCACTTTGATTTATTGCGCTATCTCTAATAGCACCCGAGATATGACCAGATATATGCTGGATTTTTCCCTGATCTTAGGTGACGGATATCGAAAATCTTTAATTTTCTCGGCCCCTGGTGGTCCGAAGTCGCTCCTGCTGTACAGATGCATGCGCAAGGGCCTCCTACAGACAATGCCCTTTGATTTATCGCGCCATCTGTAATACCACCCGAGATATCTCCAGATATATGCTGGATTTTTTCCTGACCCTGAGTGTCCGGCCCCATGTGTCGGTTGTTTTCACGGACCCTGGTGGTCCGAGGTCGATCCCGGTGCACAGATTCATGCGCCAGGGCCTCCCGCAGACAGTGCATTTTGATTTATCGCGCTATCTCTAATAGCACCCGAGATATCACCAGATATATATTGGATCTTTCCCTGACCTTGAAAGTCCGGTCCAATGTGTCGGAGGTTTTCTCGGCCCCTGGTGGTCCGAGGTCTTTCCTGCTGCACAGATGCATGTGCCAGGGCCTACTGCAGACAATGCACTTTGATTTATTGCGCTATCTCTAATAGCACCCGAGATATCACCAGATATATGCTGGATTTGTACATGACCTTGGGTGACGGATACCGAAGATCTGTAATTTTCTCGGCCCCTGGTGGTCCGAGGTCGTTCCCGCTGCACAGATTCATGCGCAAGGGCCTCCTACAGACAATGCACTTTTATTTATCGCGCTATCTCTAATAGCACCCGAGATATCACCAGATATATATTGGATCTTTCCCTGACCTTGAAAGTCCGGTCCCATGTGTCGGAGGCTTTCTCGGCCCCTGGTGGTCCGAGGTCTTTCCTGCTGCACAGATGCATGTGCCAGGGCCTACTGCAGACAATGCACTTTGATTTATTGCGCTATCTCTAATAGCACCCGAGATATCACCAGATATATGCTGGATTTGTACATGACCTTGGGTGACGGATACCGAAGATCTGTAATATTCTCGGAGCCTGGTGGCCCGAGGTCGTTTCTGCTGCCCCGATTTGTGGGCCAGGGCTTCCTATAGGCTACTCTCTTTGTTTTATCGCCCTAGCCCTTATAGCTCCCGAGATATCACCACATATATATTGGATTCTTCCCTGACCCTGAGTGACCGGCCCCATGTGTTCGTGGTTTTCTCGGCAGCTGGTGGTCTGAGGTCGTTCCTGCTGCACACATTCATGCGCCAGGTCCTCCAACAGAAAATGCAGCTTGATTTATCTTACTATTTCCTATAACTCCCGAGATATCAGCACATACATGCTCGATTTTTGACAAAACCTGAGTGTGCCGTACCGTGTAACTCAGATTTTCTCTGCCGCTGATGCTCCGAGATCTTACCTGCATAACTCACTTATGCGCCAGGGCTTTCTTACTATATAAAATTATATAAAACTATACAAAAGTAATACAAATATACAAAACTAATAGGACTAAATAAAACTGTGTAAAACTATATCAAACTATATAAGAATATATAAAACTATATAAAACTATATAAAACTATATAAAACTATATAAAACTATATAAAACTATAAAACTATATAAAACTATATAAAACTATATAGAACTATATAAAGCAATATAAAACTACATAAGACTATATAAAACTATACAAAACTATATAAAACTGTAGAAAACTATACAAAACTATATAAAACTACATAAAACTATATAAAACTATATAAAATTATATAAAACTATATGAAACTATGTAAAACTATATAAGACTAAATAAAACTATATAAAACTATACAAAACTATATTGAACTATATAAAACTATATAAAACTATATAAAACTAATAAAACTATATGAAACTATATAGAACTATATAAAACTATATGAAACTAATAAAACAATACAAAAGATTGTAAAACGATATGAAACTATATAAAACTATATGAAACTATATAAAACTACATAAAACTATATAAAACTATATAAAAGTATGTAAAACTATATAAAACTATATAAAACTATATAAGACTATATGAAACTATATGAAACTATTTAGAACTATATAAAACTATATGAAACTATATAAAACTATATGAAACTATATAAAACTACATAAAACTATATAAAACTATATAAAACTATATAAAACAATATAAAACCATATAAAAGTATATATGAAACTATATAAAACTATATAAAACTATACAAAACTGTATAAAACTATATAAAACTATTTAAATCTATACAAAACTATATAAAACTATATAAAACTAATAAAACAATATGAAATTATCGAGAACTATACCAAACTACATAAAACCAATAAAACTGTATAAAACTATATAATACTATATGAAACTACATGAAACTATGTAAAACGAATAAAACTATATAAAACTATATGAATCTATATAAAACTATATAAAACTACATAAAACTATATAAAACTATATGAAACTATATAGAACTATATAAAACTATTTAAAACTGTATAAAACTATATAAAATTATATAAAACTGTATAAAACTAATCAAAGCATATAAAACTATATGAATCTAAATAAAACTATATAAAACTATATAAAACTGTATAAAACTATATAAAACTATATAAAACTATATAAACTGTATAAAAGTATATAAAACTATATAAAACTATATAGAACAATATAAGAATACCTAAAAATTTATAAAACTATATAAAACTATACAAAACTATATAAAACTATATAAAACTATATAAAACTATATAAAACCATATAATACTATATAAAACTATATAAAACTATATAAAACTATATGAAAGTAATAAAACAATACAAAAGATTGTAAAACGCTATGAAACTATATAAAACTATATGAAACTATATAAAACTACATAAAACTATATGAAACTATATAAAACTATATAAAACTATATAAAACTATGTAAAACTATATTAAACTATATAAAACTATATGAAACTCTTTTAGAACTATATAAAACTAAATGAAACTAATAAACAATACAAAAGATTGTAAAACGATATTAAACTATACAAAACTATATGAAACTATATAAAACTCTATAAAACTATATAAAACTATATAAAACTAAGAAAACTATATAAAAGTATATAAAACTATGTAAAAATAAATAAAACTAATAAAACTATATAAAACTATATAAAACTATATAAAACTATATAAAACTATATAAAAATATATAAAACTTACAAAACTATATAAAACTATATAAAAGTTCATAAAACTCTATGAAACTATATAAAACTATATAAAACTGTATAAAGCTCTATAAAACTATATAAAACTACATAAATCTATATAAAACTATATAAAACTATATAAAACTATATAAAACTAAGAAAACTTTATAAAACTATATAAAACTAATAAAACTATATAAAACTATATAAAACTCTATAAAACTATATAAAACTATATAAAACTATATAAAACTATATAAAACTATATAAAACTATATAAAACTTTATAAAACTATGAAACTATATAAAACTATATAAAACTATATAGAACTATATAAAGCAATATAAAACTACATAAGACTATATAAAACTATACAAAACTATATAAAACTGTAGAAAACTATACAAAACTATATAAAACTACATAAAACTATATAAAACTAAATAAAATTATATAAAACTATATGAAACTATGTAAAACTATATAAGACTAAATAAAACTATATAAAACTATACAAAACTATATTGAACTATATAAAACTATATAAAACTATATAAAACTAATAAAACTATATGAAACTATATAGAACTATATAAAACTATATGAAACTAATAAAACAATACAAAAGATTGTAAAACGAATAAAACTATATAAAACTATATGAATCTATATAAAACTATATAAAACTACATAAAACTATATAAAACTATATGAAACTATATAGAACTATATAAAACTATTTAAAACTGTATAAAACTATATAAAATTATATAAAACTGTATAAAACTAATCAAAGCATATAAAACTATATGAATCTAAATAAAACTATATAAAACTATATAAAACTGTATAAAACTATATAAAACTATATAAAACTATATAAACTGTATAAAAGTATATAAAACTATATAAAACTATATAGAACAATATAAGAATACCTAAAAATTTATAAAACTATATAAAACTATATAAAACTATATAAAACTATATAAAACTATATAAAACTATATAAAACTATATAAAACTATATAAAACCATATAATACTATATAAAACTATATAAAACTATATAAAACTATGTAAAACTATATTAAACTATATAAAACTATATGAAACTCTTTTAGAACTATATAAAACTAAATGAAACTAATAAACAATACAAAAGATTGTAAAACGATATTAAACTATACAAAACTATATGAAACTATATAAAACTCTATAAAACTATATAAAACTATATAAAACTAAGAAAACTATATAAAAGTATATAAAACTATGTAAAAATAAATAAAACTAATAAAACTATATAAAACTATATAAAACTAATAAAACTATATAAAACTATATAAAACTCTATAAAACTATATAAAACTATATAAAACTATATAAAACTAATAAAACTATATAAAACTATATGAAACTCTATAAAACTATATAGAACTATATAAAACTATGTAAAACTATATAAAACTATATAAAACTACGTAAGACTATATAAAACTATATAAAACTAAGAAAACTATACAAAACTATATAAAACTCTATAAAACTATATGAAACTATATAAAACAATATAAAACTATCAAAACTATATAAAACTATATATAAATATATAAAACTATATATAACTAAGAAAACTATATAAAAGTATATAAAACTATATAAAACTATATAAAACTAGAAAAACTACATAAAACTATACAAAACTATATAAAACTAAGAAAACTATATAAAACTATATAAAACTAACAAAACTATATAAAACTATGTAAAACTATATAAAACTATATAAAACTATATAAAACTATATAAAACTATATAAAACTATATAAAACTATATAAATCTATATAAAACTATATAAAACGATTTAAAACTAATAAAACTATATAATACTATATAACACTATATAAAACGATTTAAAACTAATAAAACTATATAATACTATATAACACTATATAAATCTATAAATAACTATAAAAAACTAACAAAACTGTATAAAACTATATAAAACTATATAAAACATTTAAAACTATATAAAACCATATAAAACTAACAAAACTATATAAAAATATATAAAACTAACAAAACTATATAAAACTTTATAAAACTCTATAAAACTATATAAAACTATATAAAACTATATAAAACTATATAAAACTATATAAAACTATATAAAACTATATAAAACTATATAAAACTATATAAAACTATATAAAACTAACAAAACTATATAAAACAATATAAAACAAATAAAACTATATAAAACTATATGAAACTCTATAAAACTATATAGAACTATATAAAACTATGTAAAACTATATAAAAATGTTTAAATCTATATAAAACTAGAAAAACTACATAAAACTATACAAAACTATATAAAACTAAGAAAACTATATAAAACTATTTAAAACTAACAAAACTATATAAAACTATGTAAAACTATATAAAACTATATAAAACTATATAAAACTATATAAAACTATATAAAACTATATAAAACTATATAAAACTATATAAAACTATATAAAACTATATAAAACTATATAAAACTATATAAAACTATATTAAACTATATAAAACTATATAAATCTATATAAAACTATATAAAACGATTTAAAACTAATAAAACTACATAAAACTATATAACACTATATAAAACTATATAAAACAATATAATACTATATAAAACTATATAAAACTATATAAAACTATATAAAACTATATAAAACTATATAAAACTATATAAAACTATATAAAACTATATAAATCTATACAAAAGTATATAAAACTAAGAAAACTATACAAAACTAAATAAAACTATATAAAACTATATAAAACTATATAAAAGAATATAAAACTATTAAAACTATATAAAACTATATATAACTATATAAAACAATATAAAACTACATCAAACTGTATAAAACTATATAAAATTAAGGAAACTGTACAAAACTATATAAAACTCTATAAAACTAAGAAAAATTTATAGAACTATATAAAACTAATAAAACTATATAAAACTATATAAAAATCTATAAAACTATATAAAACTATATAAAACTATATAAAACTAACAAAACTATATAAAACTATATAAAACAAATAAAACTATATAAAACTATATAAAACTATATGAAACTCTATAAAACTATATAGAACTACATAAAACTATGTAGAACTATATAAAACAATATAAAACTATCAAAACTATATTAAACTATATATAAATATATAAAACTATATAAAACTAAGAAAACTATATAAAACTATTTAAAACTAACAAAACTATATAAAACTATATAAAACTATATAAAACTATATAAAACTATATAAAACTATATAAAACTATATAAAACTATATAAAACTATATAAAACTAGAAAAACTACATAAAACTATACAAAACTATATAAAACTAAGGAAACTATATAAAACTATATAAAACTATGTAAAACTATATAAAACTATATAAAACTATATAAAACTATATAAAACTATATAAAACTATATTAAACTATATAAAACTATATAAATCTATATAAAACTATATAAAACGATTTAAAACTAATAAAACTATATAATACTATATAACACTATATATAACGATTTAAAACTAATAAAACTATATAATACTATATAACACTATATAAAACTATATAAACCTATATAAAACTATATAAAAATATATAAAAACCAACAAAACTATATAAAACCTTATAAAACTCTATAAAAGTATATAAAACTATATAAAATTATATAAAGATCTATAAAACTATATAAAACTATATAAAACTATATAAAACTATATAGAACTATATAAAAATATATAAAACTAACAAAACTATGTAAAACTATACAAAACTATATAAAACTCTATAAAACTACATAAAAATGTTTAAAACTATATAAAACTATATAAAACTATACAAAAGTATATAAAACTATATAAAACAATATAAAACTATCAAAACTATATAAAACTATATATAAACATACAAACCGATATAAAACTAAGAAAACTATATATAACTATATAAACTATATGAAACTATATAAAACTAAGAAAACTATATAAAACTATAGAAAACTGTATAAAACTATATAAAACAATATAAAACTATTAAAACTATACAAAACTATATATAACTATATAAAACTATATAAAACTATATAAAGCTCTATAAAACTATATAAAACTACCTAAATCTATATAAAACTAATAAAACTATATAAAACTTTATAAAACTATATAAAACAATATAGAACTATTAAAACTATATAAAACTATATATAACTATATAAAACTAAGAAAACTATATAAAACTATATAAAACAATATAAAAATATATAAAACTAACAAAACTATATGAAACTATATAAAACTATATAAAAATATATAAAACTAACAAAACTATATAAAACTTTATAAATCTCTATAAAACTATATAAAACTATATAAAACTATATAAAGCTCTATAAAACTATATAAAACTACATAAATCTATATAAAACTAATAAAACTCTATAAAACTATATAAAACTAACAAAACTATATAAAACTATATAAAACTGATAAAACTATATAAAACTATATGAAACTCTATAAAACTATATAGAACTATATAAAACTATGTAAAGAATATAAAACTATATAGAACTATATAAAACTATGTAAAGAATATAAAACTATATAAAACTACATAAAACTATATAAAACTATATAAAACTAAGAAAACTATACAAAACTACATAAAACTCTATAAAACTATATAAAAATGTTTAAAACTATATAAAACTATATAAAACTATATAAAACTATATAAATCAATATAAAACTATCAAAATTATTTAAAACTATATATAAATATATAAAACTATATCAAACTAAGAAAACTATTTAAAACTATATAAAACTCTATAAAACTATATAAAACTATACAAAACTATGTAAAACTATATAAAACTTTATGAAACTATATAAAACTAAGAAAACTATATAAAACTATATGAAACCTTATAAAAGTAATAAAACTATATAAAACTATTTAAAACTTAGAAAACTATATAAAACTATATAGAACTATATAAAACTATATAAAACTATATAAAACTATATAAAACTCTATAAAACTATATAAAAATGTTTAAAACTATATAAAACTATATAAAACTACATATATCTATATAAAACTATATAAAACTATATAAAACTATATAAAACTAAGAAAACAATATAAAACTATATAAAACTATATAAAACTATATAAAGCTATATAAAACTATATAAAACAATATAAAACTATCACAACTATATAAAACTATATATAAATATATAAAACTATATAAAACTAAGAAAACTATATAAAAGTATATAAAACTATATAAAAATAAATAAAACTAACAAAACTATATAAAACTATATAACACTATATAAAACTATATAAAACTATATAAAACTATATAAAACTATATAAATCTATATAATACTATATAAAACTATATAAAACTATATAAAACCATATAAATCTATATAAAACTATATAAAACGATATAAATCTAATAAAACTATATAATACTATATAACACTATATAAAACTATAAAAAACTATAAAAAACTAACAAAACTATATAAAACTATATAAAACTATATAAAACTATATAAAACATAAAACTATATAAAACTATATAAAACTATATAATACTTTATGAAACTATATAAAACTAAGAAAACTATATAAAACTATATAAAACCTTATAAAAGAAATAAAACTATATAAAACTATTTAAAACTAACAAAACTATAAAAAACTATATAAAACTATATAAAACTAAGAAAACTATATAAAATTATATAAAACCTTATGAAAGTAATAAAACTATATAAAACTATTTAAAACTTAGAAAACTATATAAAACTATATAGAACTATATAAAACTATATAGAACTATATAAAACTATATAAAACTATATAAAACTATATAAAACTCTATAAAACTATATAAAAATGTTTAAAACTATATAAAACTATATAAAACTACATATATCTATATAAAACTATATAAAACTATATAAAACTATATAAAACTAAGAAAACAATATAAAACTATATAAAACTATATAAAACTATATAAAACTATATAAAGCTATATAAAACTATATAAAACTATATAAAACTATATAAAACTATATAAAACTATATAAAACTATATAAAACTATATAAAACTATATAAAACTATATAAAACTATATAAAACTATATAAAACTTTATGAAACTATATAAAACTAAGAAAACTATATAAAACTATATAAAACCTAATAAAAGAAATAAAACTATATAAAACTAACAAAACTATATAAAACTATATAAAACTATATAAAACTATATAAAGCTATATAAAACTATATAAAACTCTATAAAACTATATAAAAATGTTTAAAACTATATAAAACTATATAAAACTACATATATCAATATAAAAATATATAAAACTATATAAAACTATATAAAACTACATATATCTATATAAAACTATATAAAACTATATAAAACTATATAAAACTGAGAAAACTATATAAAACTATATAAAACTATATAAAGCTATATAAAACTATATAAAACAATATAAAACTGTCAAAACTATATAAAACTATATATAAATATATAAAACTATATAAAACTAAGGAAACTATATAAAAGTATATAAAACTATATAAAAATAAATAAAACTAACAAAACTATATAAAACTATATAAAACTGTATAAAACAATATAAAGCTATCAAAACTATATAAAACTATATGTAACTATATTAAACTGTATAAAACTAAGAACACTATATAAAACTATATAAAACTATATAAAACTCTATAAAACTATATAAAAATGTTTAAAACTATATAAAACTATATAAAACTATATAAAACATATAAAACTATATAAAACTATATAAAACTATATAAAACTATATAAAGCTCTATAAAACTATATGAAACTATATAAAACTAAGAAAACTATATAAAACTATATAAAACTATATAAAAATATATAAAACTAACAAAACTATATAAAACTATATAAAACTATATAAAACTACATATATCTATATAAAACTATATAAAACTATATAAAACTATATAAAACTATATAAAACTGAGAAAACTATATAAAACTATATAAATCTATATAAAGCTATATAAAACTATATAAAACAATATAAAACTGTCAAAACTATATAAAACTATATATAAATATATAAAACTATATAAAAGTAAGGAAACTATATAAAAGTATATAAAACTATATAAAAATAAATAAAACTAACAAAACTATATAAAACTATATAAAACTGTATAAAACAATATAAAGCTATCAAAACTATGTAAAACTATATCTAACTATATAAAACTATATAAAACTAAGAACACTATATAAAACTATATAAAACTATATAAAACTCTATAAAACTATATAAAACTATATAAGACTATATAAAACTAACAAAACTATATAAAACTATATAAAACTATATAAAACTATATAAAGCTCTATAAAACTATATAAAACTACATAAATCTATATAAAACTATAGAAAACTATATAAAACTAAGAAAACTATATAAAACAATATAAAACTATCAAAACTATATAAAACTATATATAACTATATAAAACTATATGAAACTATATAAAACTTACAAACCTATATAAAACTATACAAAACTGTATAAAACTATATAAAACAATATAGAACTATTAAAACTATATAAAACTATATATAACTATATAAAACTATATAAAACTATATAAAAATATATAAAACTAACAAAACTATATGAAACTATATAAAACTATATAAAAATATATAAAACTAACAAAACTATATAAAACTTTATAAAACTCTATAAAACTATATAAAACTATATAAAACTATATAAAGCTCTATAAAACTATAGAAAACTACATAAATCTATATAAAACTAATGAAACTATATAAAACTAATAAAACTAATAAAACAATATAAATCTATATAAAATTATATAAAACGATTTAAAACTAATAAAACTATTTAAAACTATATAAAACTATATAAAACTCTATAAAACTATATAAAGCTATATAAAACTATATAAAACTATATAAAACTATATAAAACTATTTAAAACTATATAAAACTATATAAAGCTCTATAAAACTATATAAAACTATATAAAACTATATAAAACTATATAAAACTATATAAAGCTCTATAAAACTATATGAAACTATATAAAACTAAGAAAACTATATAAAACTATATAAAACTATATAAAAATATATAAAACTAACAAAACTATATAAAACTATATAAAACTCTATAAAACTATATAAAACTATATAAAACTATATAAAGCTCTATAAAACTATATAAAACTACATAAAACTATATAAAACTAATAAAACTATATAAAACTAATAAAACTAATAAAACTATATAAATCTATATAAAATTATATAAAACGATTTAAAACTAATAAAACTATATAAAACTATATAACACTGTATAAAACTATATAAACCTATATAAAACTATATAAAACTATATTAAACTATATAAAACAATATAAAACTATATAAAACTATATAAAACTATATAAAACTATATAAAACATATAAAACTATATAAAACTATATAAAACTATATAAAACTATATAAAAATATATAAAACTAACGAAACTATATAAAGCTTTATAAAACTCAATAAAACTATATAAAACTATATAAAACTATGTAAAGCTCTATAAAACTATATAAAACTATATAAAACTATATAAAACTATATAAAACATATAAAACTATATAAAACTATATAAAACTATATAAAACTATATAAAACTATATAAAACATATAAAACTATATAAAACTATATAAAACTATATAAAACTATATAAAGCTCTATAAAACTATATAAAACTATATAAAACTATATAAAACTATATAAAACTATATAAAACTATATAAAGTTCTATAAAACTATATAAAACTATATAAAACTATATAAAACAATATAAAACTATATAACACTAAGAAAGCTATACAAAACTATATAAAACTAAGAAAACTATATAAAACTATATAAAACAATATAAAACTATTAAAACTATATAAAACTATATATAACTATATAAAACTAAGAAAACTATATAAAAATAGATAAAACTATATAAAAATATATAAAACTAACAAAACTATATAAAACTTTATAAAACTCTATAAAACTATATAAAACTATATAAAACTATATAAAACAATATAAAACTATCAAAACTATATAAAACTATATATAACTATATAAAACTATATGAAATTATATAAAACTAAGAAAACTATATAAAACTATATAAAACTATATAAAACTATATAAAACTCTATAAAACTATATAAAACTATATAAAACTATATAAAGCTCTATAAAACTATATAAAACTACATAAAACTATATAAAACTAATAAAACTATATAAAACTAATAAAACTAATAAAACTATATAAATCTATATAAAATTATATAAAACGATTTAAAACTAATAAAACTATATAAAACTATATAACACTGTATAAAACTATATAAACCTATATAAAACTATATAAAACTATATAAAACTATATAAAACTATATAAAACTATATAAAACTATATAAAACTATATAAAACTATATAAAACTATATAAAACATATAAAACTATATAAAACTATATAAAACTATATAAAACTATATAAAAATATATAAAACTAACAAAACTATATAAAGCTTTATAAAACTCAATAAAACTATATAAAACTATATAAAACTATGTAAAGCTCTATAAAACTATATAAAACTACATAAAACTATATAAAACTATATAAAACTATATAAAACTATATAAAACTGTATAAAACTATATAAAAATGTTTAAAACTATATAAAACTATATAACACTATATAAAACTATATAAAACTATATAAAACTATATAAAACTATATAAAACATATAAAACTATACAAAACTATATAAAACTATATAAAACTATATAAAAATATATAAAACTAACAAAACTATATAAAACTATATAAAACTAATAAAACTATATAAAACTATATGAAACTCTATAAAACTATATAGAACTATATAAAACTATATGAAACTATATAAAACTAAGGAAGCTATATAAAACTATATAAAACTAAATAAAACTATATAAAACTGTATAAAACTATATAAAAATGTTTAAAACTATATAAAACTATATAAAACTATATAAAAGTATATAAACCTATATAAAACTATTAAAACTACATAAAACTATATAAAACTAGTAAAACTAATAAAACTATATAAATCTATATAAAATTATATAAAACTATTTAAAACTAATAAAACCATATAAAACTATATAACACTATATAAAACTACATAAAACTATATAAAACTCTATAAAACAATATAAAACTATATAAAACTATATAAAACAATATAAAACTATCAAAACTATATAAAACTATATATAACTATATAAAACTATATGAAACTATATAAAACTAAGAAAACTATGTAAAACTATATAAAACTATATAAAGATATATAAAACTAACAAAACTATATAAAACTATATAAAACTCTATAAAACTATATAAAACTATATAAAACTATATAAAGCTCTATAAAACTATATAAAACTACATAAAACTATATAAAACTAATAAAACTATATAAAACTAATAAAACTATATAAAACTAATAAAACTAATAAAACTATATAAATCTATATAAAATTATATAAAACGATTTAAAACTAATAAAACTATATAAAACTATATAACACTGTATAAAACTATATAAACCTATATAAAACTATGTAAAACTATATAAAACTATATAAAACTATATAAAACTATATAAAACTATATAAAACTATATAAAACTATATAAAACTATATAAAACATATAAAACTATATAAAACTATATAAAACTATATAAAACTATATAAAAATATATAAAACTAACGAAACTATATAAAGCTTTATAAAACTCAATAAAACTATATAAAACTATATAAAACTATGTAAAGCTCTATAAAACTATATAAAACTATATAAAACTATATAAAACTATATAAAACTATATAAAACTGTATAAAACTGTATAAAACTATATAAAAATGTTTAAAACTATATAAAACTATATAACACTATATAAAACTATATAAAACTATATAAAACTATATAAAACTATATAAAACTATATAAAACATATAAAACTATATAAAACTATATAAAACTATATAAAACTATATAAAAATATATAAAACTAACGAAACTATATAAAGCTTTATAAAACTCAATAAAACTATATAAAACTATATAAAACTATGTAAAGCTCTATAAAACTATATAAAACTATATAAAACTATATAAAACTATATAAAACTATATAAAACTATATAAAACTGTATAAAACTATATAAAAATGTTTAAAACTATATAAAACTATATAACACTATATAAAACTATATAAAACTATATAAAACTATATAAAACATATAAAACTATACAAAACTATATAAAACTATATAAAACTATATAAAAATATATAAAACTGTATAAAACTATATAAAAATGTTTAAAACTATATAAAACTATATAACACTATATAAAACTATATAAAACTATATAAAACTATATAAAACTATATAAAACTATATAAAACTATATAAAAATATATAAAACTAACGAAACTATATAAAGCTTTATAAAACTCAATAAAACTATATAAAACTATATAAAACTATGTAAAGCTCTATAAAACTATATAAAACTATATAAAACTATATAAAACTATATAAAACTATATAAAACTATATAAAACTGTATAAAACTATATAAAAATGTTTAAAACTATATAAAACTATATAACACTATATAAAACTATATAAAACTATATAAAACTATATAAAACTATATAAAACATATAAAACTATACAAAACTATATAAAACT
>NW_027475403.1:0-55458 GCF_051020985.1 Nomia melanderi | reverse complement strand
CTATATAAAACTATATAAAACTAAATGAAACTATATAATACTATATAAAACTATATAAAACTATATAAAACTATATGAAACTATATAAAACTATATAAAATTATATGAAACTATATAAAACTATATAAAACTATATAAAACTATATGAAACTATATAAATCTATATAAAACTATATAAAACTATATAAAACTATATAAAACTATATAAAACTATATAAAACTATATGAAACTATATAAAACGATATAAAACTATATAAAACTATAAGAAACTATATAAAACTAATAAAACAATATAAAACTATTTAAAACCAACTGAAACTATATAATACTATATAAAACTATATAAAACTATATAAAACTAAATGAAACTATATGATACTATATAAAACTATATGAAACTATATAAAACTATATGAAACTATATAATACTATATAAAACTATATGAAACAATATAAAACTATATAAAACTATATAAAACTATATTAAACTATATAAAACTATATAATACTATATAAAACTATATGAAAATATATAAAACTAATAAAACAATATAAAACTATATAAAACTAAATGAAACTATATAATACTATATAAAACTAATAAAACTAATAAAACTATATAAAACTATATAATACTATATAAAACTATATAAAACTATATAAAACTAAATGAAACTATATAATACTATATAAAACTATATGAAACAATATAAAACTATATAAAACTATATAAAACTAAATGAAACTATATAATACTATATAATACTATATAAAACTATATGAAACAATATAAAACTATATAAAACTATATAAAACTATATTAAACTATATAAAACTATATAATACTATATAAAACTATATTAAACTATATAAAACTATATAAAACTATATAAAACTATATAAAACTATATAAAACTATACGAAGCTATATAAAACTAATAAAACTATATAAAACTATATAAAACTATATAAAACTATATAAAACTAATCAAACTATATAAAACTATATAAAACTATATAATACTATATAAAACTATATGAAAATATATTAAACTGTTTTAAACTATATAAAACTATATAAAATTATATTAAACTGTAGAAAACTATATAAAACTATATAAAACGACATGAAACAATATAAAACTAATAAAACAATATAAAACTATATAAAACAATATGAAACAATATAAAACTATATAAAACTATATAAAACTATATAAAACTAATTGAAACTATATAATACTATATAAAACTATATGAAACTATCCAAAACTCTATAAAACTATATAAAACTATATAAAACTAATAAAACTATATAAAACTATATAAAACTATATAAAACTATATGAAACTATATAAAACTATATAAAACTATATAAAACTATATAAAACTATATTAAACTATATAAAACTATATTAAACTATATAAAACTATATGAAACTATATAAAACTATATAAAACTAATAAAACTATGTAAAACTATATAAAACTGATAAAACTATATAAACCTATATGAAACTATATAAAACTATATAAAACTATATAAAACTATATAAAACTATATAAAACCATATGAAACTATGTAAAACTAATAAAACAATATAAAACTATGTAAAACTAAATGAAACTATATAATACTATATAAAACTATATAAAACTATATGAAACTATATAAAACTATATAAAACTATAAAAAACTATATGAAACTATATAAAACCAATAAAACAATATAAAGGTATATAAAACTATATAAAACTATATAAAACTATATGAAACTATATAAAACTATATAAAACTATATAAAACTAATAAAACTATATAAAACTATATAAAAGTAATAAAACTATATAAAAATATATGAAACTATATAAAACTATATAAAACTATATAAAACTATATAAAACTATATAAAACTATATGAAACTATGTAAGACCAATAAAACAATATAAAACTATGTAAAACTAAATGAAACTATATAATACTATATAAACCTATATAAAACTATATAAAACTAAATGAAACTATATAATACTATATGAAATTATATAAAACTATATAAAACTATATAAAACTATATAAAACTATATGAAACTATATGAAACTATATAAAACTATATAAAACAATATAAAACTATATAAAACTATATAAAACTAATAAAACAATATAAAACTATATAAAACTAAATGAAACTATATAATACTATATAAAACTAATAAAACTATATGAAACTATGTAGAACTATATAAAACTATATAATACTAATAAAACTGTATAAAAGTATATAAAACAATATAAAACTATATAAACCTAAATGAAACTATATAATACAATATAAAACTATATAAAACTACATGAAACTATATAATACTATATAAAACTATATAAAACTATATAAAACTAAATGAAACTATATAATACTATATAAAACTATATAAAACTATATAAATCTAATTGAAACTATATAATACTATATAAAACTATATGAAACTACCCAAAACTATATAAAACTATATAAAACTATATAAAACTAATAAAACTATATAAAACTATATAAAACTATATAAAACTATATGAAACTATATAAAACTATATAAAACTATATAAAACTATATAAAACTATATAAAACTATATTAAACTATATAAAACTATATTAAACTATATAAAACTATATAAAACTATATAAAACTAATAAAACAATATGAAACTATATAAAACTAAATAAAACTATATAAAACTAAATAAAACTATATAAAACTATATGAAGCTATATAAAACTAACAAAACCATATAAAACTATATAAAACTATATAAAACTATATAAAACTATATAAAACTATATAAAACTATATAAAACTGTATGAAACTATATAAAACTAATAAAACAATATAAAACTATATAAAACTAAATGAAACTGTATAAAACTATATAAAACTAATAAAACTATATAAAACTATATAAATCTACATAAAACTATATGAAACTATATAAAACTAATAAAACAATATAAAACTATATAAAACTAAATGAAACTATATAATTCTATATTAAACTATATGCAACTATATAAAACTATATAAAACTATATAAAACTATATAAAACTAATAAAACTATATGAAACTATATAATACTATATAAAACTATATGAAACTATATAAAACTATATAAAACTATATAAAACTATATAAAACTATATTAAAATATATAAAACTGTATAAAACTATATAAAACTATATAAAACTAATAAAACAATATGAAACTATATAAAACTAAATAAAACTATATAAAACTAAATAAAACTATATAAAACTATATGAAGCTATATAAAACTAACAAAACCATATAAAACTATATAATACTATATAAAACTATATAAAACTATATGAAACTATATAAAACTATATAAAACTATAAAAAACTATATGAAACTATATAAAACCAATAAAACAATATAAAGGTATATAAAACTATATAAAACTATATAAAACTATATGAAACTATATAAAACTATATAAAACTATATAAAACTAATAAAACTATATAAAACTATATAAAAGTAATAAAACTATATAAAAATATATGAAACTATATAAAACTATATAAAACTATATAAAACTATATAAAACTATATAAAACTATATGAAACTATGTAAGACCAATAAAACAATATAAAACTATGTAAAACTAAATGAAACTATATAATACTATATAAACCTATATAAAACTATATAAAACTAAATGAAACTATATAATACTATATGAAATTATATAAAACTATATAAAACTATATGAAACTATATGAAACTATATAAAACTATATAAAACAATATAAAACTATATAAAACTATATAAAACTAATAAAACAATATAAAACTATATAAAACTAAATGAAACTATATAATACTATATAAAACTAATAAAACTATATGAAACTATGTAGAACTATATAAAACTATATAATACTAATAAAACTGTATAAAAGTATATAAAACAATATAAAACTATATAAAACTAAATGAAACTATATAATACAATATAAAACTATATAAAACTACATGAAACTATATAATACTATATAAAACTATATAAAACTATATAAAACTAAATGAAACTATATAATACTATATAAAACTATATAAAACTATATAAATCTAATTGAAACTATATAATACTATATAAAACTATATGAAACTATCCAAAACTATATAAAACTATATAAAACTATATAAAACTAATAAAACTATACAAAACTATATAAAACTATATAAAACTATATGAAACTATATAAAACTATATAAAACTATATAAAACTATATAAAACTATATAAAACTATATAAAACTATATAAAACTATATAAAACTATATAAAACTATATAAAACTATATAAAACTATATAAAACTATATGAAACTATATAAAACGATATAAAACTATATAAAACTATATAAAACTATAAGAAACTATATAAAACTAATAAAACAATATAAAACTATTTAAAACCAACTGAAACTATATAATACTATATAAAACTATATAAAACTATATAAAACTAAATGAAACTATATAATACTATATAAAACTATATGAAACTATATAAAACTATATGAAACTATATAAAACTATATAAAACCATATAAAACTAAATGAAACTATATAATACTATATAAAACTATATGAAACAATATAAAACTATATAAAACTATATAGAACTATATTAAACTATTTAAAACAGCATTAAAACTATATAAAACTAATAAAACCATATAAAACTATATAAAACTACATGAAACTATATAATACTATATAAAACTATATAAAACTATATAAAACTAAATGAAACTATATAATACTATATAAAACTATATGGAACTATATAAAACTATATGAAACTATATAAAACTATATAAAATTATATAAAACTATACTATATACTATATAAAACTGTATGAAACAATATAAAACTATATAAAACTATATAAAACTATATTAAACTATATAAAACTATATAATACTATATAAAACTATATGAAACTATATAAAACTATATAAAACTATATAAAACTATATAAAACTATATAAAACTATATAAAACTATACGAAGCTATATAAAACTAATAAAAACTATATAAAACTATATAAAACTATATTAAACTATATAAAACTATATAATACTATATAAAACTATATGAAACTATATAAAACTAATAAAACAATATAAAACTATATAAAACTAAATGAAACCTATATAATACTATATAAAACTAATAAAACTAATAAAACTAATAAAACTATATAAAACTATATAGAACTATATTAAACTATTTAAAACAGTATTAAAACTATATAAAACTAATAAAGCAATATAAATCTATATAAAACTACATGAAACTATATAATACTATATAAAACTATATAAAACTATATAAAACTAAATGAAACTATATAATACTATATAAAACTATATGAAACTATATAAAACTATATGAAACTATATAAAACTATATAAAATTATATGAAACTATATAAAACTATATAAAACTATATAAAACTATATGAAACTATATAAAACTAAATGAAACTATATAATACTATATAAAAACTATATGAAACAATATAAAACTATATAAGACTATATAAAACTATATAAAACTAATCAAAACTATATAAAACTATATAAAACTATATAATACTATATAAAACTATATGAAAATATATTAAACTGTTTTAAAACTATATAAAAACTATATAAAATTATATTAAAACTGTAGAAAACTATATAAAACTATATAAAACGATATGAAACAATATAAAACTAATAAAACAATATAAAACTATATAAAACTATATGAAACAATATAAAACTATATAAAACTATATAAAACTATATAAAACTAATTGAAACTATATAATACTATATAAAACTATATGAAACTATCCAAAACTATATAAAACTATATAAAACTATATAAAACTAATAAAACTATATAAACTATATAAAACTATATAAAACTATATGAAACTATAAAAAACTATATAAAACTATATAAAACTATATAAAACTATATTAAACTATATAAAACTATATTAAACTATATAAAACTATATGAAACTATATAAAACTATATAAAACTAATAAAACTATGTAAAACTATATAAAACTGATAAAACTATATAAAACTATATGAAACTATATAAAACTATATAAAACTATATAAAACTATATAAAACTATATAAAACTATATAAAACCATATGAAACTATGTAAAACTAATAAAACAATATAAAACTATGTAAAACTAAATGAAACTATATAATACTATATAAAAACTATATAAAACTATATGAAACTATATAAAACTATATAAAACTATAAAAAACTATATGAAACTATATAAAACCAATAAAACAATATAAAGGTATATAAAACTATATAAAACTATATAAAACTATATGAAACTATATAAAACTATATAAAACTATATAAAACTAATAAAACTATATAAAACTATATAAAAGTAATAAAACTATATAAAACTATATGAAACTATATAAAACTATATAAAACTATATAAAACTATATAAAACTATATGAAACTATGTAAGACTAATAAAACAATATAAAACTATGTAAAACTAAATGAAACTATATAATACTATATAAACCTATATAAAACTATATAAAACTAATAAAACTATATAAAACTATATAAAAGTAATAAAACTATATAAAACTATATGAAACTATATAAAACTATATAAAACTATATAAAACTATATAAAACTATATGAAACTATGTAAGACTAATAAAACAATATAAAACTATGTAAAACTAAATGAAACTATATAATACTATATAAACCTATATAAAACTATATAAAACTAAATGAAACTATATAATACTATATGAAATTATATAAAACTATATAAAACTATATAAAAACTATAGAAAACTATATGAAACTATCTGAAACTATATCAAAACTATATAAAACTATATAAAAACTATATGAAACTATATAAAACTAATAAAACAATATAAAACTATATAAAACTAAATGAAACTATATAATACTATATAAAACTAATAAAACTATATGAAACTATGTAGAACTATATAAAACTATATAATACTAATAAAACTGTATAAAAGTATATAAAACAATATAAAACTATATAAAACTAAATGAAACTATATAATACAATATAAAACTATATAAAACTACATGAAACTATATAATACTATATAAAACTATATAAAACTATATAAAACTAAATGAAACTATATAATACTATATAAAACTATATAAAACTATATAAATCTAATTGAAACTATATAATACTATATAAAACTATATGAAACTATCCAAAACTATATAAAACTATATAAAACTATATAAAACTAATAAAACTATATAAAACTATATAAAACTATATAAAACTATATGAAACTATATAAAAACTATATAAAACTATATAAAAACTATATAAAACTATATAAAACTATATTAAACTATATAAAACTATATTAAACTATATAAAACTATATGAAACTATATAAAACTATATAAAACTAATAAAACTATATAAAACTATATAAAACTGATAAAACTATATAAAACTATATGAAACTATATAAAACTATATAAAACTATATAAAACTATATAAAACTATATAAAACCATATGAAACTATGTAAAAGTAATAAAACAATATAAAACTATGTAAAACTAAATGAAACTATATAAAACTATATAAATCTACATAAAACTATATGAAACTATATAAAACTAATAAAACAATATAAAAACTATATAAAACTAAATGAAACTATATAATTCTATATTAAAACTATATGCAACTATATAAAACTATATAAAACTATATAAAACTAATAAAACTAATAAAACAATATAAAACTATATAAAACTAAATGAAACTATATAAAACTATATAAAACTAATAAAACTATATAAAACTAAATGAAACTATATAAAACTGATAAAACAATATAAAACTATATAAAACTAAATGAAACTATGTAATACTATATAAAACTAATAAAACTAATAAAACTAATAAAACTAATAAAACTAATAAAACTATATAAAACTATATAGAACTATATTAAACTATTTAAAACAGTATTAAAACTATATAAAACTAATAAACCAATATAAAACTATATAAAACTACATGAAACTATATAATACTATATAAGACTATATAAAACTATATAAAACTAAATGAAACTATATAAATACTATATAAAACTATATGAAACTATATAAAACTATATGAAACTATATAAAACTATATAAAATTATATGAAACTATATAAAAACTATATAAAACTATATAAAACTATATGAAACTATATAAAACTATATAAAACTATATAAAACTATATAAAACTATATAAAACTATATAAAACTATATAAAACTATATGAAACTATATAAAACGATATAAAACTATATAAAACTATATAAAACTATAAGAAACTATATAAAACTAATAAAACAATATAAAACTATTTAAAACCAACTGAAACTATATAATACTATATAAAACTATATAAAACTATATAAAACTAAATGAAACTATATAATACTAATAAAAACTGTATAAAAGTATATAAAACAATATAAAACTATATAAAACTAAATGAAACTATATAAAACTATATAAAACTAATAAAACTATATAAAACTAAATGAAACTATATAAAACTGATAAAACAATATAAAACTATATAAAACTAAATGAAACTATGTAATACTATATAAAACTAATAAAACTAATAAAACTAATAAAACTAATAAAACTAATAAAACTATATAAAACTATATAGAACTATATTAAACTATTTAAAACAGTATTAAAACTATATAAAACTAATAAACCAATATAAAACTATATAAAACTACATGAAACTATATAATACTATATAAGACTATATAAAAACTATATAAAACTAAATGAAACTATATAATACTATATAAAACTATATGAAACTATATAAAACTATATGAAACTATATAAAACTATATAAAATTATATGAAACTATATAAAACTATATAAAACTATATAAAACTATATGAAACTATATAAAACTATATAAAACTATATAAAACTATATAAAAACTATATAAAACTATATAAAACTATATAAAACTATATGAAACTATATAAAACGATATAAAACTATATAAAACTATATAAAACTATAAGAAACTATATAAAACTAATAAAACAATATAAAACTATTTAAAACCAACTGAAACTATATAATACTATATAAAACTATATAAAACTATATAAAACTAAATGAAACTATATAATACTATATAAAACTATATGAAACTATATAAAACTATATGAAACTATATAAAACTATATAAAACTATATAAAACTAAATGAAACTATATAAAACTAATAAAACAATATAAAACTATATAAAACTAAATGAAACTATATAATACTATATAAAACTAATAAAACTATATGAAACTATGTAGAACTATATAAAACTATATAATACTAATAAAACTGTATAAAAGTATATAAAACAATATAAAACTATATAAAACTAAATGAAACTATATAATACAATATAAAACTATATAAAACTACATGAAAACTATATAATACTATATAAAACTATATAAAACTATATAAAACTAAATGAAACTATATAATACTATATAAAACTATATAAAACTATATAAATCTAATTGAAACTATATAAAACTATATAAAACTATATGAAACTATATAAAACTATATAAAACTATATAAAACTATATAAAACTATATAAAACTATATTAAACTATATAAAACTATATTAAACTATATAAAACTATATAAAACTATATAAAACTAATAAAACAATATGAAACTATATAAAACTAAATAAAACTATATAAAACTAAATAAAACTATATATAACTAAATAAAACTATATAAAACTATATGAAGCTATATAAAACTAACAAAACCATATAAAACTATATAAAACTATATAAAACTATATAAAAACTATATAAAACTATATAAAACTATATAAAACTGTATGAAACTATATAAAACTAATAAAACAATATAAAACTATATAAAACTAAATGAAACTGTATAAAACTATATAAAAACTAATAAAACTATATAAAACTATATAAATCTACATAAAACTATATGAAACTATATAAAACTAATAAAACAATATAAAACTATATAAAACTAAATGAAACTATATAATTCTATATTAAACTATATGCAACTATATAAAACTATATAAAACTATATAAAACTAATAAAACTATATGAAACTATATAATACTATATAAAACTATATGAAACTATATAAAACTATATAAAACTATATAAAACTATATAAAACTATATTAAAATATATAAAACTGTATAAAACTATATAAAACTATATGAAACTATATAAAACTATATAAAACTATATGAAACTATATAAAACTAATAAAACAATATAAAACTATATAAAACTAAATGAAACTATATAAAACTATATAAAACTAATAAAACTATATAAAACTAAATGAAACTATATAAAACTGATAAAACAATATAAAACTATATAAAACTAAATGAAACTATGTAATACTATATAAAACTAATAAAACTAATAAAACTGATAAAACTAATAAAACTATATAAAACTATATAGAACTATATTAAACTATTTAAAACAGTATTAAAACTATATAAAACTAATAAACCAATATAAAACTACATAAAACTACATGAAACTATATAATACTATATAAGACTATATAAAACTATATAAAACTAAATGAAACTGAAACTATATAATACTATATAAAACTATATGAAACTATATAAAACTATATAAAACTATATAAAACTATATATAACTATATAAAACTATATGAAACTATATAAAACGATATAAAACTATATAAAACTATATAAAACTATAAGAAACTATATAAAACTAATAAAACAATATAAAACTATTTAAAACCAACTGAAACTATATAATACTATATAAAACTATATAAACTAAATGAAACTATATAATACTATATAAAACTGTATGAAACAATATAAAACTATATAAAACTATATAAAACTATATTAAACTATATAAAACTATATAATACTATATAAAACTATATGAAACTATATAAAACTATATAAAACTATATAAAACTATATAAAACTATATAAAACTATATAAAACTATACGAAGCTATATAAAACTAATAAAACTATATAAAACTATATAAAACTATATTAAACTATATAAAACTATATAATACTATATAAAACTATATGAAACTATATAAAACTAATAAAACAATATAAAACTATATAAAACTAAATGAAACTATATAATACTATATAAAACTAATAAAACTAATAAATCTAATAAAACTAATAAAACTATATAAAACTATATAGAACTATATTAAACTATTTAAAACAGTATTAAAACTATATAAAACTAATAAAGCAATATAAAACTATATAAAACTACATGAAACTATATAATACTATATAAAACTATATAAAACTATATAAAACTAAATGAAACTATATAATACTATATAAAACTATATGAAACTATATAAAACTATATGAAACTATATAAAACTATATAAAATTATATGAAACTATATAAAACTATATAAAACTATATAAAACTATATGAAACTATATAAAACTAAATGAAACTATATAATACTATATAAAACTATATGAAACAATATAAAACTATATAAAACTATATAAAACTATATAAAACTAATCAAACTATATAAAACTATATAAAACTATATAATACTATATAAAACTATATGAAAATATATTAAACTGTTTTAAACTATATAAAACTATATAAAATTATATTAAACTGTAGAAAACTATATAAAACTATATAAAACGATATGAAACAATATAAAACTAATAAAACAATATAAAACTATATAAAACTATATGAAACAATATAAAACTATATAAAACTATATAAAACTATATAAAACTAATTGAAACTATATAATACTATATAAAACTATATGAAACTATCCAAAACTATATAAAACTATATAAAACTATATAAAACTAATAAAACTATATAAACTATATAAAACTATATAAAACTATATGAAACTATATAAAACTATATAAAACTATATAAAACTATATAAAACTATATTAAACTATATAAAACTATATTAAACTATATAAAACTATATGAAACTATATAAAACTATATAAAACTAATAAAACTATGTAAAACTATATAAAACTGATAAAACTATATAAAACTATATGAAACTATATAAAACTATATAAAACTATATAAAACTATATAAAACTATATAAAACCATATGAAACTATGTAAAACTAATAAAACAATATAAAACTATGTAAAACTAAATGAAACTATATAATACTATGAAATTATATAAAACTATATAAAACTATATAAAACTATATAAAACTATATGAAACTATATGAAACTATATAAAACTATATAAAACTATATAAAACTACATGAAACTATATAAAACTAATAAAACAATATAAAACTATATAAAACTAAATGAAACTATATAATACTATATAAAACTAATAAAACTATATGAAACTATGTAGAACTATATAAAACTATATAATACTAATAAAACTGTATAAAAGTATATAAAACAATATAAAACTATATAAAACTAAATGAAACTATATAATACAATATAAAACTATATAAAACTACATGAAACTATATAATACTATATAAAACTATATAAAACTATATAAAACTAAATGAAACTATATAATACTATATAAAACTATATAAAACTATATAAATCTAATTGAAACTATATGAAACTATATAAAACTATATTAAACTATATAAAACTATATAATACTATATAAAACTATATGAAACTATATAAAACTATATAAAACTATATAAAACTATATTAAAATATATAAAACTGTATAAAACTATATAAAACTATATGAAAGTATATGAAACTATATAAAACTATATGAAACTATATACAACTAATAAAACAATATAAAACTATATAAAACTAAATGAAACTATATAAAACTAATAAAACTATATAAAACTAAATGAAACTATATAAAACTATATAAAACTAATAAAACTATATAAAACTAAATGAAACTATATAAAACTAATAAAACAATATAAAACTATATAAAACTAAATGAAACTATATAATACTATATAAAACTAATAAAACTAATAAAACTAATAAAACTAATAAAACTATATAAAACTATATAGAACTATATTAAACTATTTAAAACAGTATTAAAACTATATAAAACTAATAAAACAATATAAAACTATATAAAACTACATGAAACTATATAATACTATATAAAACTATATAAAACTATATAAAACTAAATGAAACTATAAATTACTATATAAAACTATATGAAACTATATAAAACTATATGAAACTATATAAAACTATATAAAATTATATGAAACTATATAAAACTATATAAAACTATATAAAACTATATGAAACTATATAAAACTATATAAAACTATATAAAACTATATAAAACTATATAAAACTATATAAAACTATATAAAACTATATAAAACTATATGAAACTATATAAAACGATATAAAACTAGATAAAAGTATATAAAACTATATGAAACTATATAAAACTAATAAAACAATATAAAACTATTTAAAACCAACTGAAACTATATAATACTATATAAAACTATATAAAACTATATAAAACAATATGAAACTATATAATACTATATAAAACTATATGAAACAATATAAAACTATATAAAACTATATAAAACTATATTAAACTGTATAAAACTATATAATACTATATAAAACTATATGAAACTGTATAAAACTAATAAAACAATATAAAACTATATAAAACTAAATGAAACTATATAATACTATATAAAACTAATAAAACTAATAAAACTATATAAAACTATATAGAACTATATTAAACTATTTAAAACAGTATTAAAACTATATAAAACTAATAAAACAATATAAAACTATATAAAACTACATGAAGCTATATAATACTATATAAAACTATATAAAACTATATAAAACTAAATGAAACTATATAATACTATATAATACTATATAAAACTATATGAAACAATATAAAACTATATAAAACTATATAAAACTATATTAAACTATATAAAACTATATAAAACTATATTAAACTATATAAAACTATATTAAACTATATAAAACTATATGAAACTATATAAAACTATATAAAACTAATAAAACTATGTAAAACTATATAAATCTGATAAAACTATATAAAACTATATGAAACTATATAAAACTATATAAAACTATATAAAACTATATAAAACTATATAAAACCATATGAAACTATGTAAAACTAATAAAACAATATAAAACTATGTAAAACTAAATGAAACTATATAATACTATATAAAACTATATAAAACTATAAAAAACTATATGAAACTATATAAAACCAATAAAACAATATAAAGGTATATAAAACTATATAAAACTATATGAAACTATATAAAACTATATAAAACTAATATAACTATATAAAACTATATAAAAGTAATAAAACTATATAAAACTATATGAAACTATATAAAACTATATAAAACTATATAAAACTATATAAAACTATATAAAACTATATGAAACTATGTAAGACTAATAAAACAATATAAAACTATGTATAACTAAATGAAACTATATAATACTATATAAACCTATATAAAACTATATAAAACTATATGAAACTATATGAAACTATATAAAACTATATAAAACTATATAAAACTATATGAAACTATATAAAACTAATAAAACAATATAAAACTATATAAAACTAAATGAAACTATATAATACTATATTAAAACTAATAAAACTATATGAAACTATGTAGAACTATATAAAACTATATAATACTAATAAAACTGTATAAAAGTATATAAAACAATATAAAACTATATAAAACTAAATGAAACTATATAATACAATATAAAACTATATAAAACTACATGAAACTATATAATACTATATAAAACTATATAAAACTATATAAAACTAAATGAAACTATATAATACTATATAAAACTATATAAAACTATATAAATCTAATTGAAACTATATAATACTATATAAAACTATATGAAACTATCCAAAACTATATAAAACTATATAAAACTATATAAAACTATATAAAACTATATAAAACTATATAAAACTATATAAAACTATATTAAACTATATAAAACTATATTAAACTATATAAAACTATATGAAACTATATAAAACTATATAAAACTAATAAAACTATATAAAACTATATAAAACTGATAAAACTATATAAAACTATATGAAACTATATAAAACTATATAAAACTATATAAAACTATATAAAACTATATAAAACCATATGAAACTATGTAAAAGTAATAAAACAATATAAAACTATGTAAAACTAAATGAAACTATATAATACTACATAAAACTAATAAAACTATATGAAACTATGTAGAACTATATAACACTATATAATACTAATAAAACTGTATAAAAGTATATAATACTATATAAAACTATATGAAACTATATAGAACTACTTAAAACTATATAATACTAATAAAACTGTATAAAACTATATAATACTATATAAAAGTATATAAAACTATATAGAACTATATTAAACTATTTTAAACTGTATTAAAACTATATAAAACTATATAAAACCATATAAAACTAATAAAACTGTATAAAACTGTATAATAAAGTATAAAACTAGGTAAATGTATATAAAACTATATAAAACTATATAAAACTGTATAAAACTGTATAAAACTATATAAAACTAATAAAACTATATAAAACTATATAGAACTATATTAAACTATTTAAAACTGTATTCAAACTATATAAAACTATATTAAACTATATAAAACTAATAAAACAATAAAAGTCTATATAAAACTATATAAAACTATATAAAACTATATAAAACTATACGAAGCTATATAAAACTAATAAAACTATATAAAACTATACAAAAACTATATAAAACTATATAAAACTATATAAAACTATATAAAACTATATAAAACTATATAAAACTAATAAAACAATATGAAACTATATAAAACTAAATAAAACTATATAAAACTAAATAAAACTATATAAAACTATATGAAGCTATATAAAACTAATAAAACCATATAAAACTATATAAAACTATATAAAACTATATAAAACTATATAAACTATATAAAACTATATAAAACTATATAAAACTATATAAAACTATATGAAACTATATAAAACTAATAAAACAATATAAAACTATATAAAACCACATGAAACTATATAATACTATATAAAACTATATAAAACTATATAAAACTAAATGAAACTATATAATACTATATAGAACTATATGAAACTATATAAAACTATATGAAACTATATAAAACTATATAAAATTATATAAAACTATATAAAACTATATAAAACTATATGAAACTATATAAAACGATATAAAACTAGATAAAACTATATAAAACTATATGAAACTATTTAAAACTAATAAACAATATAAAACTATTTAAAACCAACTGAAAGTATATAATACTATATAAAACTATATAAAACTATATAAAACTAAATGAAACTATATAATACTATATAAAACTATATGAAACAATATAAAAATATAAAACTATATAAAACTATATTAAACTATATAAAACTATATAATACTATATAAAACTATATGAAACTATATAAAACTAATAAAACAATATAAAACTATATAAAACTAAATGAAACTATATAATACTATATAAAACTAATAAAACTAATAAAACTAATAAAACTAATAAAACTATATAAAACTATATAGAACTATATTAAACTATTTAAAACAGTATTAAAACTATATAAAACTAATAAAACAATATAAAACTATATAAAACTACATGAAACTATATAATACTATATAAAACTATATAAAACTATATAAAACTAAATGAAACTATATAATACTATATAAAACTATATGAAACTATATAAAACTATATGAAACTATATAAAACTATATAAAATTATATGAAACTATATAAAACTATATAAAACTATATAAAACTATATGAAACTATACAAAACTATATAAAACTATATAAAACTATATAAAACTATATAAAACTATATAAAACTATATGAAACTATATAAAAGGATATAAAACTATATAAAACTATATAAAACTATAAGAAACTATATAAAACTATATAATACTATATAAAACTATATGAAACTATATAAAACTATATTAAACTATATAAAACTATATAAAACTATATAAAACTATATAAAACTATATAAAACTATACGAAGCTATATAAAACTAATAAAACTATATAAAACTATATAAAACTATATTAAACTATATAAAACTATATAATACTATATAAAACTATATGAAACTATATAAAACTAATAAAACAATATAAAACTATATAAAACTAATGAAACTATATAATACTATATAAAACTAATAAAACTAATAAAACTAATAAAACTAATAAAACTAATAAAACTATATAAAACTATATAGAACTATATTAAACTATTTAAAACAGTATTAAAACTATATAAAACTAATAAAGCAATATAAAACTATATAAAACTACATGAAACTATATAATACTATATAAAACTATATAAAACTATATAAAACTAAATGAAACTATATAATACTATATAAAACTATATGAAACTATATAAAACTATATGAAACTATATAAAACTATATAAAATTATATGAAACTATATAAAACTATATAAAACTATATAAAACTATATGAAACTATATAAAACTATATAAAACTATATAAAACTAAATGAAACTATATAATTCTATATAAAACTATATGCAACTATATAAAACTATATAAAACTATATAAAACTAATAAAACTATATGAAACTATATAGAACTATATAAAACTATATAATACTAATAAAACTGTATAAAACTATATAATACTATATAAAACTATATGAAACTATATAGAACTATATAAAACTATATAATACTAATAAAACTTTATAAAACTATATAAAACTATATAAAACTATATAAATCTATATAAAACTATATAAAACTATATAAAACTATATAAAACTATATAAAACTATATAAAACAATATAAAACTATATAAAACTAAATGAAACTATATAAAACTATATAAAACTAATAAAACTATATAAAACTATATAAATTTATATAAAACTCTATGAAACTATATAAAACTAATAAAACAATATAAAACTATATAAAACTATATAAAACTATTTAAAACTGTATTAAAACTATATAAAACTATATAAAACTATATAAAACTATATTAAACTAAATGAAACTATATAATACTATATAAAACTATATAAAACTATATAAAACTAAATGAAACTATATAATACTATATAAAACTATATGAAACTATATAAAACTATATTAAACTATATAAAACTATATAAAACTATATAATACTATATAAATCTAATAAAATTATATAAAACTATATAAAACTAATAAAACTAATAAAACAATATAGAACTATATAAAACTAAATGAAACTATATAATACTATATAAAACTAATAAAGCTAATAAAACTATATAAAACTATATAGGACTATATTAAACTATTTAAAACTGTATTAAATTTATATAAAACTATATAAAACTAAATAAAACTAAATGAAACTATATAATAACATATAAAACTATATAAAACTATATAAAACTATATAAAACTAATAAAACTATATAAAACTATATAAAACTATATAAAACGATATGAAACTATATAAAACTATATAAAACTATATAAAACTATATAAAACTATATAAAACTATATAATATTATATAAACCAATATGAAACTATATAAAACTAAAAAAACTACATGAAACTATATAAAACTATATAAAACTATATAAAACTATATAAAACTGTATAAAACTATATAAAACTAATAAAACTATATGAAACTATATAAAACGATATAAAACTATATAAAACTATATAAAACTATATGACACTATATAAAACTAATAAAACTATATAAAACTATATAAAACTAATTGAAACTATATAATACTATATAAAACTATATGAAACTATCCAAAACTATATAAAACTGTATAAAACTATATAAAACTAATAAATCTATATAAAACTATATAAAACTATATAAAACTATATGAAACTATATAAAACTATATAAAACTATATAAAACTATATAAAACTATATTAAACTATATAAAACTATATTAAACTATATAAAACTATATGAAACTATATAAAACTATATAAAACTAATAAAACTATATATAACTATATAAAACTGATAAAACTATATAAAACTATATGAAACTATATAAAACTATATAAAACTATATAAAACTATATAAAACTATATAAAAACATATGAAACTATGTAAAACTAATAAAACAATATAAAACTATGTAAAACTAAATGAAACTATATAATACTATATAAAACTATATAAAACTATATGAAACTATATAAAACTATATAAAACTATAAAAAACTATATGAAACTATATAAAACCAATAAAACAATATAAAGGTATATAAAACTAAATGAAACTATATAATACTATATAAAACTAATAAAACTATATGAAACTATATGAAAGTATATAAAACTAATAAAACAATATAAAACTATATAAAACTAAATGAAACTGTATAAAACTATATAAAACTAATAAAACTATATAAAACTATATAAATCTATATAAAACTATATGAAACTATATAAAACTAATAAAACAATATAAAACTATATAAAACTAAATGAAACTATATAATTCTATATAAAACTATATGCAACTATATAAAACTATATAAAATTATATGAAACTATATAAAACTATATAAAACTATATAAAACTATATGAAACTATATAAAACTATATAAAACTATATAAAACTATATAAAACTATATAAAACTATATAAAACTATATAAAACTATGTGAAACTATATAAAACGATATAAAACTATATAAAACTATATAAAACTATAAGAAACTATATAAAACTAATAAAACAATATAAAACTATTTAAAACCAACTGAAACTATATAATACTATATAAAACTATATAAAACTATATAAAACTAAATGAAACTATATAATACTATATAAAACTATATGGAACAATATAAAACTATATAAAACTATATAAAACTATATAAAACTATATGAAACTGTATAAAACTATATAAAACTATATAAAACTATATAAAACTATATAAAACTATATAAAACTATATGAAACTATATAAAACGATATGAAACTATATAAAACTATATAAAACTATAAGAAACTATATAAAACTAATAAAACAATATAAAACTATTTAAACCAACTGAAACTATATAATACTATATAAAACTATATAAAACTATATAAAACTAAATGAAACTATATAATACTATATAAAACTATATGAAACAATATAAAACTATATAAAACTATATAAAACTATATTAAACTATATAAACTATATAATACTATATAAAACTATATGAAACTATATAAAACTATATAAAACTATATAAAACTATATAAAACTATATAAAACTATATAAAACTATACGAAGCTATATAAAACTAATAAAACTATAAAACTATATAAAACTATATTAAACTATATAAAACTATATAATACTATATAAAACTATATGAAACTATATAAAACTAATAAAACAATATAAAACTATATAAAACTAAATGAAACTATATAATACTATATAAAACTAATAAAACTAATAAAACTAATAAAACTAATAAAACTATATAAAACTATATAGAACTATATTAAACTATTTAAAACAGTATTAAAACTATATAAAACTAATAAAGCAATATAAAACTATATAAAACTACATGAAACTATATAATACTATATAAAACTATATAAAACTATATAAAACTAAATGAAACTATATAATACTATATAAAACTATATGAAACTATATAAAACTATATGAAACTATATAAAACTATATAAAATTATATGAAACTATATAAAACTATATAAAACTATATAAAACTATATGAAACTACATAAAACTATATAAAACTATATAAAACTATGTGAAACTATATAAAACGATATAAAACTATATAAAACTATATAAAACTGTATAAAACTATAAGAAACTATATAAAACTAATAAACAATATAAAACTATTTAAAACCAACTGAAACTATATAATACTATATAAAACTATATAAAACTATATAAAACTAAATGAAACTATATAATACTATATAAAACTATATAGAACAATATAAAACTATATAAAACTATATAAAACTATATTAAACTATATAAAACTATATAATACTATATAAACTATATGAAACTATATAAAACTATATAAAACTATATAAAACTATATAAAACTATATAAAACTATATAAAACTATATAAAACTATATAAAACTATACGAAGCTATATAAAACTAATAAAACTATATAAAACTATATAAAACTATATAAAACTATATAAAACTAATCAAACTATATAAAACTATATAAAACTATATAATACTATATAAAACTATATGAAAGTATATTAAACTGTTTTAAACTATATAAAACTATATAAAATTATATTAAACTGTAGAAAACTATATAAAACTATATAAACCGATATGAAACAATATAAAACTAATAAAACAATATAAAACTATATAAAACTAAATGAAACTATATAATACTATATAAAACTATATAAAACTACATGAAACTATATAATACTATATAAAACTATATAAAACTATATAAAACTAAATGAAACTATATAATACTATATAAAACTATATAAAACTATATAAAACTAATTGAAACTATATAATACTATATAAAACTATATGAAACTATCCAAAACTATATAAAACTGTATAAAACTATATAAAACTAATAAAACTATATAAAACTATATAAAACTATATAAAACTATATGAAACTATATAAAACTATATAAAACTGTATAAAACTATATTAAACTATATAAAACTATATTAAACTATATAAAACTATATGAAACTATATAAAACTATATAAAACTAATAAAACTATATAAAACTATATAAAACTGATAAAACTATATAAAACTATATGAAACTATATAAACTATATAAAAACTATATAAAACTATATAAAACTATATAAAACTATATAATATTATATAAACCAATATTAAACTATATAAAACTAATAAAACTACATGAAACTATATAAAACTATATAAAACTATATAAAACTATATAAAACTGTATAAAACTATATAAAACTAATAAAACTATATGAAACTATATAAAACGATATAAAACTATATAAAACTATATAAAACTATATAAAACTATATGACACTATATAAAACTAATAAAACTATATAAAACTATATAAAACTAATTGAAACTATATAATACTATATAAAACTATATGAAACTATCCAAAACTATATAAAACTGTATAAAACTATATAAAACTAATAAAACTATATAAAACTATATAAAACTATATAAAACTATATGAAACTATATAAAACTATATAAAACTATATAAAACTATATAAAACTATATTAAACTATATAAAACTATATTAAACTATATAAAACTATATGAAACTATATAAAACTATATAAAACTAATAAAACTATATAAAACTATATAAAACTGATAAAACTATATAAAACTATATGAAACTATATAAAACTAAATAAAACTATATAAAACTATATGAAGCTATATAAAACTAATAAAACCATATAAAACTATATAAAACTATATAAAACTATATAAAACTATATAAAACTATATAAAACTATATAAAACTATATAAAACTATATAAAACTATATGAAACTATATAAAACTAATAAAACAATATAAAACTATATAAAACCACATGAAACTATATAATACTATATAAAACTATATAAAACTATATAAAACTAAATGAAACTATATAATACTATATAGAACTATATGAAACTATATAAAACTATATGAAACTATATAAAACTATATAAAATTATATAAAACTATATAAAACTATATAAAACTATATGAAACTATATAAAACGATATAAAACTAGATAAAACTATATAAAACTATATGAAACTATTTAAAACTAATAAAACAATATAAAACTATTTAAAACCAACTGAAAGTATATAATACTATATAAAACTATATAAAACTATATAAAACTAAATGAAACTATATAATACTATATAAAACTATATGAAACAATATAAAAATATAAAACTATATAAAACTATATTAAACTATATAAAACTATATAATACTATATAAAACTATATGAAACTATATAAAACTAATAAAACAATATAAAACTATATAAAACTAAATGAAACTATATAATACTATATAAAACTAATAAAACTAATAAAACTAATAAAACTAATAAAACTATATAAAACTATATAGAACTATATTAAACTATTTAAAACAGTATTAAAACTATATAAAACTAATAAAACAATATAAAACTATATAAAACTACATGAAACTATATAATACTATATAAAACTATATAAAACTATATAAAACTAAATGAAACTATATAATACTATATAAAACTATATGAAACTATATAAAACTATATGAAACTATATAAAACTATATAAAATTATATGAAACTATATAAAACTATATAAAACTATATAAAACTATATGAAACTATACAAAACTATATAAAACTATATAAAACTATATAAAACTATATAAAACTATATAAAACTATATTGAAACTATATAAAAGGATATAAAACTATATAAAACTATATAAAACTATAAGAAACTATATAAAACTATATAATACTATATAAAACTATATGAAACTATATAAAACTATATTAAACTATATAAAACTATATAAAACTATATAAAACTATATAAAACTATATAAAACTATACGAAGCTATATAAAACTAATAAAACTATATAAAACTATATAAAACTATATTAAACTATATAAAACTATATAATACTATATAAAACTATATGAAACTATATAAAACTAATAAAACAATATAAAACTATATAAAACTAAATGAAACTATATAATACTATATAAAACTAATAAAACTAATAAAACTAATAAAACTAATAAAACTAATAAAACTATATAAAACTATATAGAACTATATTAAACTATTTAAAACAGTATTAAAACTATATAAAACTAATAAAGCAATATAAAACTATATAAAACTACATGAAACTATATAATACTATATAAAACTATATAAAACTATATAAAACTAAATGAAACTATATAATACTATATAAAACTATATGAAACTATATAAAACTATATGAAACTATATAAAACTATATAAAATTATATGAAACTATATAAAACTATATAAAACTATATAAAACTATATGAAACTATATAAAACTATATAAAACTATATAAAACTAAATGAAACTATATAATTCTATATAAAACTATATGCAACTATATAAAACTATATAAAACTATATAAAACTAATAAAACTATATGAAACTATATAGAACTATATAAAACTATATAATACTAATAAAACTGTATAAAACTATATAATACTATATAAAACTATATGAAACTATATAGAACTATATAAAACTATATAATACTAATAAAACTTTATAAAACTATATAAAACTATATAAAACTATATAAATCTATATAAAACTATATAAAACTATATAAAACTATATAAAACTATATAAAACTATATAAAACAATATAAAACTATATAAAACTAAATGAAACTATATAAAACTATATAAAACTAATAAAACTATATAAAACTATATAAATTTATATAAAACTCTATGAAACTATATAAAACTAATAAAACAATATAAAACTATATAAAACTAAATGAAACTATATAAAACTATATAAAACTATTTAAAACTGTATTAAAACTATATAAAACTATATAAAACTATATAAAACTATATTAAACTAAATGAAACTATATAATACTATATAAAACTATATAAAACTATATAAAACTAAATGAAACTATATAATACTATATAAAACTATATGAAACTATATAAAACTATATTAAACTATATAAAACTATATAAAACTATATAATACTATATAAATCTAATAAAATTATATAAAACTATATAAAACTAATAAAACTAATAAAACAATACAGAACTATATAAAACTAAATGAAACTATATAATACTATATAAAACTAATAAAGCTAATAAAACTATATAAAACTATATAGGACTATATTAAACTATTTAAAACTGTATTAAATTTATATAAAACTATATAAAACTATATAAAACTATATAAAACGATATGAAACTATATAAAACTATATAAAACTATATAAAACTAAATAAAACTAAATGAAACTATATAATAACATATAAAACTATATAAAACTATATAAAACTATATAAAACTAATAAAACTATATAAAACTATATAAATCTATATAAAACGATATGAAACTATATAAAACTATATAAAACTATATAAAACTATATAAAACTATATAAAACTATATAATATTATATAAACCAATATGAAACTATATAAAACTAAAAAAACTACATGAAACTATATAAAACTATATAAAACTATATAAAACTATATAAAACTGTATAAAACTATATAAAACTAATAAAACTATATGAAACTATATAAAACGATATAAAACTATATAAAACTATATAAAACTATATGACACTATATAAAACTAATAAAACTATATAAAACTATATAAAACTAATTGAAACTATATAATACTATATAAAACTATATGAAACTATCCAAAACTATATAAAACTGTATAAAACTATATAAAACTAATAAATCTATATAAAACTATATAAAACTATATAAAACTATATGAAACTATATAAAACTATATAAAACTATATAAAACTATATAAAACTATATTAAACTATATAAAACTATATTAAACTATATAAAACTATATGAAACTATATAAAACTATATAAAACTAATAAAACTATATATAACTATATAAAACTGATAAAACTATATAAAACTATATGAAACTATATAAAACTATATAAAACTATATAAAACTATATAAAACTATATAAAAACATATGAAACTATGTAAAACTAATAAAACAATATAAAACTATGTAAAACTAATGAAACTATATAATACTATATAAAACTATATAAAACTATATGAAACTATATAAAACTATATAAAACTATAAAAAAACTATATGAAACTATATAAAACCAATAAAACAATATAAAGGTATATAAAACTAAATGAAACTATATAATACTATATAAAACTAATAAAACTATATGAAACTATATGAAAGTATATAAAACTAATAAAACAATATAAAACTATATAAAACTAAATGAAACTGTATAAAACTATATAAAACTATTAAAACTATATAAAACTATATAAATCTATATAAAACTATATGAAACTATATAAAACTAATAAAACAATATAAAACTATATAAAACTAAATGAAACTATATAATTCTATATAAAACTATATGCAACTATATAAAACTATATAAAATTATATGAAACTATATAAAACTATATAAAACTATATAAAACTATATGAAACTATATAAAACTATATAAAACTATATAAAACTATATAAAACTATATAAAACTATATAAAACTATATAAAACTATGTGAAACTATATAAAACGATATAAAACTATATAAAACTATATAAAACTATAAGAAACTATATAAAACTAATAAAACAATATAAAACTATTTAAAACCAACTGAAACTATATAATACTATATAAAACTATATAAAACTATATAAAACTAAATGAAACTATATAATACTATATAAAACTATATGGAACAATATAAAACTATATAAAACTATATAAAACTATATAAAACTATATGAAACTGTATAAAACTATATAAAACTATATAAAACTATATAAAACTATATAAAACTATATAAAACTATATGAAACTATATAAAACGATATGAAACTATATAAAACTATATAAAACTATAAGAAACTATATAAAACTAATAAAACAATATAAAACTATTTAAAACCAACTGAAACTATATAATACTATATAAAACTATATAAAACTATATAAAACTAAATGAAACTATATAATACTATATAAAACTATATGAAACAATATAAAACTATATAAAACTATATAAAACTATATTAAACTATATAAAACTATATAATACTATATAAAACTATATGAAACTATATAAAACTATATAAAACTATATAAAACTATATAAAACTATATAAAACTATATAAAACTATACGAAGCTATATAAAACTAATAAAACTATATAAAACTATATAAAACTATATTAAACTATATAAAACTATATAATACTATATAAAACTATATGAAACTATATAAAACTAATAAAACAATATAAAACTATATAAAACTAAATGAAACTATATAATACTATATAAAACTAATAAAACTAATAAAACTAATAAAACTAATAAAACTATATAAAACTATATAGAACTATATTAAACTATTTAAAACAGTATTAAAACTATATAAAACTAATAAAGCAATATAAAACTATATAAAACTACATGAAACTATATAATACTATATAAAACTATATAAAACTATATAAAACTAAATGAAACTATATAATACTATATAAAACTATATGAAACTATATAAAACTATATGAAACTATATAAAACTATATAAAATTATATGAAACTATATAAAACTATATAAAACTATATAAAACTATATGAAACTACATAAAACTATATAAAACTATATAAAACTATGTGAAACTATATAAAACGATATAAAACTATATAAAACTATATAAAACTATATAAAACTATAAGAAACTATATAAAACTAATAAAACAATATAAAACTATTTAAAACCAACTGAAACTATATAATACTATATAAAACTATATAAAACTATATAAAACTAAATGAAACTATATAATACTATATAAAACTATATAGAACAATATAAAACTATATAAAACTATATAAAACTATATTAAACTATATAAAACTATATAATACTATATAAAACTATATGAAACTATATAAAACTATATAAAACTATATAAAACTATATAAAACTATATAAAACTATATAAAACTATATAAAACTATATAAAACTATACGAAGCTATATAAAACTAATAAAACTATATAAAACTATATAAAACTATATAAAACTATATAAAACTAATCAAACTATATAAAACTATATAAAACTATATAAAACTATATAATACTATATAAAACTATATGAAAGTATATTAAACTGTTTTAAACTATATAAAACTATATAAAATTATATTAAACTGTAGAAAACTATATAAAACTATATAAACCGATATGAAACAATATAAAACTAATAAAACAATATAAAACTATATAAAACTAAATGAAACTATATAATACTATATAAAACTATATAAAACTACATGAAACTATATAATACTATATAAAACTATATAAAACTATATAAAACTAAATGAAACTATATAATACTATATAAAACTATATAAAACTATATAAAACTAATTGAAACTATATAATACTATATAAAACTATATGAAACTATCCAAAACTATATAAAACTGTATAAAACTATATAAAACTAATAAAACTATATAAAACTATATAAAACTATATAAAACTATATGAAACTATATAAAACTATATAAAACTGTATAAAACTATATTAAACTATATAAAACTATATTAAACTATATAAAACTATATGAAACTATATAAAACTATATAAAACTAATAAAACTATATAAAACTATATAAAACTGATAAAACTATATAAAACTATATGAAACTATATAAAACTATATAAAACTATATAAAACTATATAAAACTATATAAAACTATATAATATTATATAAACCAATATTAAACTATATAAAACTAATAAAACTACATGAAACTATATAAAACTATATAAAACTATATAAAACTATATAAAACTGTATAAAACTATATAAAACTAATAAAACTATATGAAACTATATAAAACGATATAAAACTATATAAAACTATATAAAACTATATAAAACTATATGACACTATATAAAACTAATAAAACTATATAAAACTATATAAAACTAATTGAAACTATATAATACTATATAAAACTATATGAAACTATCCAAAACTATATAAAACTGTATAAAACTATATAAAACTAATAAAACTATATAAAACTATATAAAACTATATAAAACTATATGAAACTATATAAAACTATATAAAACTATATAAAACTATATAAAACTATATTAAACTATATAAAACTATATTAAACTATATAAAACTATATGAAACTATATAAAACTATATAAAACTAATAAAACTATATAAAACTATATAAAACTGATAAAACTATATAAAACTATATGAAACTATATAAAAGTATATAAAACTATATAAAACTATATAAAACTATATAAAACTATATAAAAACATATGAAACTATGTAAAACTAATAAAACAATATAAAACTATGTAAAACTAAATGAAACTATATAATACTATATAAAACTATATAAAACTATATAAAACTATATAAAACTAAATGAAACTATATAATACTATATAAAACTATATGAAACAATACAAAACTATATACAACTATATAAAACTATATTAAACTATATAAAACTATATAATACTATATAAAACTATATGAAACTATATAAAACTAATAAAACAATATAAAACTATATAAAACTAAATGAAACTATATAATACTATATAAAACTAATAAAACTAATAAAACTAATAAAACTAATAAAACTATATAAAACTATATAGAATTATATTAAACTATTTAAAACAGTATTAAAACTATATAAAACTAATAAAACAATATAAAACTATATAAAACTACATGAAACTATATAATACTATATAAAACTATATAAAACTATATAAAACTAAATGAAACTATATAATACTATATAAAACTACATGAAACTATATAAAACTATATGAAACTATATAAAACTATATAAAATTATATGAAACTATATAAAACTATATAAAACTATATAAAACTATATGAAACTGTATAAAACTATATAAAACTATATAAAACTATATAAAACTATATAAAACTATATAAAACTATATGAAACTATATAAAACGATATAAAACTATATAAAACTATATAAAACTATAAGAAACTATATAAAACTAATAAAACAATATAAAACTATTTAAAACCAACTGAAACTATATAATACTATATAAAACTATATAAAACTATATAAAACTAAATGAAACTATATAATACTATATAAAACTATATGAAACAATATAAAACTATATAAAACTATATAAAACTATATTAAACTATATAAAACTATATAATACTATATAAAACTATATGAAACTATATAAAACTATATAAAACTATATAAAACTATATAAAACTATATAAAACTATATAAAACTATATAAAACTATACGAAGCTATATAAAACTATATTAAACTATATAAAACTATATAATACTATATAAAACTATATGAAACTATATAAAACTAATAAAACAATATAAAACTATATAAAACTAAATGAAACTATATAATACTATATAAAACTAATAAAACTAATAAAACTAATAAAACTAATAAAACTATATAAAACTATATAGAACTATATTAAACTATTTAAAACAGTATTAAAACTATATAAAACTAATAAAGCAATATAAAACTATATAAAACTACATGAAACTATATAATACTATATAAAACTATATAAAACTATATAAAACTAAATGAAACTATATAAAACTATATGAAACTATATAAAACTATATGAAACTATATAAAACTATATAAAATTATATGAAACTATATAAAACTATATAAAACTATATAAAACTATATGAAACTATATAAAACTATATAAAACTATATAAAACTATATAAAACTATGTAAAACTATATAAAACTATGTGAAACTATATAAAACGATATAAAACTATATAAAACTATATAAAACTATAAGAAACTATATAAAACTAATAAAACAATATAAATCTATTTAAAACCAACTGAAACTATATAATACTATATAAAACTATATAAAACTATATAAAACTAAATGAAACTATATAATACTATATAAAACTATATGGAACAATATAAAACTATATAAAACTATATAAAACTGTATAAAACTATATGAAACTGTATAAAACTATATAAAACTATATAAAACTATATAAAACTATATAAAACTATATAAAACTATATGAAACTATATAAAACGATATGAAACTATATAAAACTATATAAAACTATAAGAAACTATATAAAACTAATAAAACAATATAAAACTATTTAAAACCAACTGAAACTATATAATACTATATAAAACTATATAAAACTATATAAAACTAAATGAAACTATATAATACTATATAAAACTATATGAAACAATATAAAACTATATAAAACTATATAAAACTATATTAAACTATATAAAACTATATAATACTATATAAAACTATATGAAACTATATAAAACTATATAAAACTATATAAAACTATATAAAACTATATAAAACTATATAAAACTATACGAAGCTATTTAAAACTAATAAAACTATATAAAACTATATAAAACTATATTAAACTATATAAAACTATATAATACTATATAAAACTATATGAAACTATATAAAACTAATAAAACAATATAAAACTATATAAAACTAAATGAAACTATATAATACTATATAAAACTAATAAAACTAATAAAACTAATAAAACTAATAAAACTAATAAAACTATATAAAACTATATAGAACTATATTAAACTATTTAAAACAGTATTAAAACTATATAAAACTAATAAAGCAATATAAAACTATATAAAACTACATGAAACTATATAATACTATATAAAACTATATATAACTATATAAAACTAAATGAAACTATATAATACTATATAAAACTATATGAAACTATATAAAACTATATGAAACTATATAAAACTATATAAAATTATATGAAACTATATAAAACTATATAAAACTATATAAAACTATATGAAACTATATAAAACTATATAAAACTATATAAAACTATATAAAACTATATAAAACTATATAAAACTATGTGAAACTATATAAAACGATATAAAACTATATAAAACTATATAAAACTATAAGAAACTATATAAAACTAATAAAACAATATAAAACTATTTAAAACCAACTGAAACTATATAATACTATATAAAACTATATAAAAACTATATAAAACTAAATGAAACTATATAATACTATATAAAACTATATAGAACAATATAAAACTATATAAAACTATATAAAACTATATTAAACTATATAAAACTATATAATACTATATAAAACTATATGAAACTATATAAAACTATATAAAACTATATAAAACTATATAAAACTATATAAAACTATATAAAACTATACGAAGCTATATAAAACTAATAAAACTATATAAAACTATATAAAACTATATAAAACTATATAAAACTAATCAAACTATATAAAACTATATAAAACTATATAATACTATATAAAACTATATGAAAGTATATTAAACTGTTTTAAACTATATAAAACTATATAAAATTATATTAAACTGTAGAAAACTATATAAAACTATATAAACCGATATGAAACAATATAAAACTAATAAAACGATATAAAACTATATAAAACTAAATGAAACTATATAATACTATATAAAACTATATAAAACTACATGAAACTATATAATACTATATAAAACTATATAAAACTATATAAAACTAAATGAAACTATATAATACTATATAAAACTATATAAAACTATATAAAACTAATTGAAACTATATAATACTATATAAAACTATATGAAACTATCCAAAACTATATAAAACAGTATAAAACTATATAAAACTAATAAAACTATATAAAACTATATAAAACTATATAAAACTATATGAAACTATATAAAACTATATAAAACTATATAAAACTATATTAAACTATATAAAACTATATTAAACTATATAAAACTATATGAAACTATATAAAACTATATAAAACTAATAAAACTATATAAAACTATATAAAACTGATAAAACTATATAAAACTATATGAAACTATATAAAACTATATAAAACTATATAAAACTATATAAAACTATATAAAAACATATGAAACTATGTAAAACTAATAAAACAATATAAAACTATGTAAAACTAAATGAAACTATTTAATACTATATAAAACTATATAAAACTATATGAAACTATATAAAACTATATAAAACTATAAAAAACTATATGAAACTATATAAAACCAATAAAACAATATAAAGGTATATAAAACTAAATGAAACTATATAATACTATATAAAACTAATAAAACTATATGAAACTATGTAGAACTATATAAAACTATATAAAACTATATAAAACTATATGAAACTATATAAAACTAATAAAACAATATAAAACTATATAAAACTAAATGAAACTGTATAAAACTATATAAAACTAATAAAACTATATAAAACTATATAAATCTATATAAAACTATATGAAACTATATAAAACTAATAAAACAATATAAAACTATATAAAACTAAATGAAACTATATAATTCTATATAAAACTATATGCAACTATATAAAACTATATAAAACTATATAAAACTAATAAAACTATATGAAACTATATAGAACTATATAAAACTATATAATACCAATAAAACTGTATAAAACTATATAATACTATATAAAACTATATGAAACTATATAGAACTATATAAAACTATATAATACTAATAAAACTTTATAAAACTATATAAAACTATATAAAACTATATAAATCTATATAAAACTATATAAAACTATATAAAACTATATAAAACTATATAAAACTATATAAAACAATATAAAACTATATAAAACTAAATGAAACTATATAAAACTATATAAAACTAATAAAACTATATAAAACTATATAAATTTATATAAAACTCTATGAAACTATATAAAACTAATAAAACAATATAAAACTATATAAAACTAAATGAAACTATATAAAACTATATAAAACTATTTAAAACTGTATTAAAACTATATAAAACTATATAAAACTATATAAAACTATATAATACTATACGAAACTATATAAAACTAATAAAACAATATAAAACTATATTAAACTAAATGAAACTATATAATACTATATAAAACTATATAAAACTATATAAAACTAAATGAAACTATATAATACTATATAAAGCTATATGAAACTATATAAAACTATATTAAACTATATAAAACTATATAAAACTATATAATACTATATAAATCTAATAAAATTATATAAAACTATATAAAACTAATAAAACTAATAAAACAATATAGAACTATATAAAACTAAATGAAACTATATAATACTATATAAAACTAATAAAGCTAATAAAACTATATAAAACTATATAGGACTATATTAAACTATTTAAAACTGTATTAAATTTATATAAAACGATATAAAACTATATAAAACTATATAAAACGATATGAAACTATATAAAACTATATAAAACTATATAAAACTAAATAAAACTAAATGAAACTATATAATAACATATAAAACTATATAAAACTATATAAAACTAATAAAACTATATAAAACTATATAAAAGTATATAAAACGATATGAAACTATATAAAACTATATAAAACTATATAAAACTATATAAAACTATATAAAACAATATAAAACTATATAATATTATATAAACCAATATGAAACTATATAAAACTAATAAAACTACATGAAACTATATACAACTATATAAAACTATATAAAACTATATAAAACTATATAAAACTGTATAAAACTATATAAAACTAATAAAACTATATGAAACTATATAAAACGATATAAAACTATATAAAACTATATAAAACTATATGACACTATATAAAACTAATAAAACTATATAAAACTATATAAAACTAATAAAACTAAATAAAACTATATAATAACATATAAAACTATATAAAACTATATAAAACTATATAAAACTATATAAAACTAATAAAACTATATAAAACTATATAAAACTATATAAAACGATATGAAACTATATAAAACTATATAAAACTATATAAAACTAAATAAAACTATATAAAACTATATGAAACTATATAGAACTATATAAAACTAATAAAACTATATAAAACTATATAAAACTAATAAAACTATATAAAACTATATAAAACTATATAAAACTATATAAAACTATATAAAACTATATAATATTATATTAACCAATATGAAACTATATAAAACTAATAAAACTACATGAAACTATATAAAACTATATAAAACTGTATAAAACTATATAAAACTAATAAAACTATATGAAACTATATAAAACGATATAAAACTATATAAAACTATATAAAACTATATGACACTATATAAAACTATATAAAACTATATAAAACTAATAAAACTAAATAAAACTATATAATAACATATAAAACTATATAAAACTATATAAAACTATATAAAACTAATAAAACTATATAAAACTATATAAAACTATATAAAACGATATGTAACTATATAAAACTATATAAAACTATATAAAACTATATAATACGATATGTAACTATATAAACTATATAAAACTATATAAAACTATATAAAACTATATAAAACTAAACTATAAAACTATATGAAACTATATAGAACTATATAAAACTATATAAAACTATATAAAACTATATAAAACTATATAAAACTATATAAAACTATATAAAACTGTATAAAACTATATAAAACTATATAAAACTATATAAAACTATATAAAAACTATATAATATTATATTAACCAATATGAAACTATATAAAACTAATAAAACTACATGAAACTATATAAAACTATAAAACTGTATAAAACTATATAAAACTAATAAAAACAATATAAAACTATATAAAACTAAATGAAACTATATAATTCTATATAAAACTATATGCAACTATATAAAACTATATAAAAACTATATAAAACTATAAAACTATATGAAACTATATAGAACTATATAAAACTATATAATACTAATAAAACTGTATAAAACTATATAATACTATATAAAACTATATGAAACTATATAGAACTATATAAAACTATATAATACTATAAAACTTTATAAAACTATATAAAACTATATAAAACTATATAAATCTATATAAAACTATATAAAACTATATAAACTATATAAAACTATATAAAACTATATAAAACAATATAAAACTATATAAAACTAAATGAAACTATATAAAACAATATAAAACTAATAAAACTATATAAAACTATATAAATTTATATAAAACTCTATGAAACTATATAAAACTAATAAAACAATATAAAACTATATAAAACTAAATGAAACTATATAAAACTATATAAAACTATTTAAAACTGTATTAAAACTATTAAAACTATATAAAACTATATAAAACTATATAATACTATATGAAACTATATAAAACTAATAAAACAATATAAAACTATATTAAACTAAATGAAAACTATATAATACTATATAAAACTATATAAAACTATATAAAACTAAATGAAACTATATAATACTATATAAAACTAATAAAGCTAATAAAAACTATATAAAACTATATAGGACTATATTAAACTATTTAAAACTGTATTAAATTTATATAAAACTATATAAAAACTATATAAAACTATATAAAAACGATATGAAACTATATAAAACTATATAAAACTATATAAAACTAAATAAAACTAAATGAAACTATATAATAACATATAAAACTATATAAAAACTATATAAAACTATATAAAACATAATAAAACTATATAAAACTATTTAAAACTGTATTAAAACTATATAAAACTATATAAAACTATATAAAACTATATAATACTATATGAAACTATATAAAACTAATAAAACAATATAAAACTATATTAAACTAAATGAAACTATATAATACTATATAAAACTATATAAAACCTATATAAAACTAAATGAAACTATATAATACTATATAAAACTAATAAAGCTAATAAAACTATATAAAACTATATAGGACTATATTAAACTATTTAAAACTGTATTAAATTTATATAAAACTATATAAAACTATATAAAACTATATAAAACGATATGAAACTATATAAAACTATATAAAACTATATAAAACTAAATAAAACTAAATGAAACTATATAATAACATATAAAACTATATAAAACTATATAAAACTATATAAAACTAATAAAACTATATAAAACTATATAAAACTATATAAAACGATATGAAACTATATAAAACTATATAAAACTATATAAAACTATATAAAACTATATAAAACTATATAAAACTATATAATATTATATAAACCAATATGAAACTATATAAAACTAATAAAACTACATGAAACTATATAAAACTATATAAAACTATATAATACTTTATAAAACTGTATAAAACTATATAAAACTAATAAAACTATATGAAACTATATAAAACGATATAAAACTATATAAAACTATATAAAACTATATGACACTATAAAAAACTAATAAAACTATATAAAACTATATAAAACTAATTGAAAGTATATAATACTATATAAAACTATATGAAACTATCCAAAACTATATAAAACTGTATAAAACTATATAAAACTAATAAAACTATATAAAACTATATAAAACTATATGAAACTATATAAAACTATATAAAACTATATAAAACTATATAAAACTATATTAAGCTATATAAAACTATATTAAACTATATAAAACTATATGAAACTATATAAAACTATATAAAACTAATAAAACTATATAAAACTATATAAAACTGATAAAACTATATAAAAATTTATGAAACTATATAAAACTATATAAAACTATATAAAACTATATAAAACTATATAAAAACATATGAAACTATGTAAAACTAATAAAACAATATAAAACTATGTAAAACTAAATGAAACTATATAATACTATATAAAACTATATAAAACTATATGAAACTATATAAAACTATATAAAACTATAAAAAACTATATGAAACTATATAAAACCAATAAAACAATATAAAGGTATATAAAACTAAATGAAACTATATAATACTATATAAAACTAATAAAACTATATGAAACTATGTAGAACTATATAAAACTATATAAAACTATATAAAACTATATGAAACTATATAAAACTAATAAAACAATATAAAACTATATAAAACTAAATGAAACTGTATAAAACTATATAAAACTAATAAAACTATATAAAACTATATAAATCTATATAAAACTATATGAAACTATATAAAACTAATAAAACAATATAAAACTATATAAAACTAAATGAAACTATATAATTCTATATAAAACTATATGCAACTATATAAAACTATATAAAACTATATAAAACTAATAAAACTATATGAAACTATATAGAACTATATAAAACTATATAATACTAATAAAACTGTATAAAACTGTATAATACTATATAAAACTATATGAAACTATATAGAACTATATAAATCTATATAATACTAATAAAACTTTATAAAACTATATAAAACTATATAAAACTATATAAATCTATATAAAACTATATAAAACTATATAAAACTATATAAAACTATATAAAACTATATAAAACTATATAAAACAATATAAAACTATATAAAACTAAATGAAACTATATAAAACTATATAAAACTAATAAAACTATATAAAACTATATAAATTTATATAAAACTCTATGAAACTATATAAAACTAATAAAACAATATAAAACTATATAAAACTAAATGAAACTATATAAAACTATATAAAACTATTTAAAACTGTATTAAAACTATATAAAACTATATAAAACTATATAAAACTATATAATACTATATGAAACTATATAAAACTAATAAAACAATATAAAACTATATTAAACTAAATGAAACTATATAATACAATATAAAACTATATAAAACTATATAAAACTAAATGAAACTATATAATACTATATAAAGCTATATGAAACTATATAAAACTATATTAAACTATATAAAACTATATAAAACTATATAATACTATATAAATCTAATAAAATTATATAAAACTATATAAAACTAATAAAACTAATAAAACAATATAGAACTATATAAAACTAAATGAAACTATATAATACTATATAAAACTAATAAAGCTAATAAAACTATATAAAACTATATAGGACTATATTAAACTATTTAAAACTGTATTAAATTTATATAAAACGATATAAAACTATATAAAACTATATAAAACGATATGAAACTATATAAAACTATATAAAACTATATAAAACTAAATAAAACTAAATGAAACTATATAATAACATATAAAACTATATAAAACTATATAAAACTATATAAAACTAATAAAACTATATAAAACTATATAAAACTATATAAAACGATATGAAACTATATAAAACTATATAAAACTATATAAAACTATATAAAACTATATAAAACAATATAAAACTATATAATATTATATAAACCAATATGAAACTATATAAAACTAATAAAACTACATGAAACTATATAAAACTATATAAAACTATATAAAACTATATAAAACTATATAAAACTGTATAAAACTATATAAAACTAATAAAACTATATGAAACTATATAAAACGATATAAAACTATATAAAACTATATAAAACTATATGACACTATATAAAACTAATAAAACAATATCAAACTATATAAAACCAAATGAAACTATATACAAACTATATGAAACTATATAAAACTATATTAAACTATATAAAACTATATAAAACAAATAAAACTATATAAAACTATATAAAACTATATAAAAACTATATAAAACTATATAAAACTATATAAACTATATAAAACTGTATAAAACTAATAAAACTAAATAAAACTATATAATAACATATAACACTATATAAAACTATATAAAACTATATAAAACTAATAAAACTATATAAAACTATATAAAACTATATAAAACGATATGAAACTATATAAAACTATATAAAACTATATAAAACTAAATAAAACTATATAAAACTATATGAAACTATATAGAACTATATAAAACTAATAAAACTATATAAAACTATATAAAACTAATAAAACTATATAAAACTATATAAAACTATATAAAACTATATAAAACTATATAAAACTATATAATATTATATTAACCAATATGAAACTATATAAAACTAATAAAACTACATGAAACTATATAAAACTATATAAAACTGTATAAAACTATATAAAACTAATAAAACTATATGAAACTATATAAAACGATATAAAACTATATAAAACTATATAAAACTATATGACACTATATAAAACTATATAAAACTATATAAAACTAATAAAAACTAAATAAAACTATATAATAACATATAAAACTATATAAAACTATATAAAACTGTATAAAACTATATAAAACTAATAAAACTATATAAAACTATATAAAACTATATAAAACGATATGAAACTATATAAAACTATATAAAACTATATAAAACTATATAAAACTAAATAAAACTAATTGAAACTATATAATACTATATAAAACTATATAAAACTATATAAAACTATATAAAACTATATGAAACTATATAGAACTATATAAAACTAATAAAACTATATAAAACATATAAAACTATATAAAACTATATAAAACTATATAAAACTGTATAAAACTATATAAACAACTATATAAAACTATATAAAACTATATAAAACTATATAATATTATATTAACCAATATGAAACTATATAAAACTAATAAAACTACATGAAACTATATAAAACTATATAAAACTGTATAAAACTATATAAAACTAATAGAACTATATAAAACTATGTAGAACTATTTTAAGCTATTTAAAACTGTGTTTAAAGCTATATAAAACTATATAAACTATATGGAACTATATAAAACTATATAAAAATATATAAAACTATATAAAACTCTATAAAACTATATAAAACTATATAAAATTAATAAAATTATATAAAACTATATAAAACTAATAAAACTAATAAAACAATATAGAACTATATTAAACTAAATGAAACTATATAATACTATATAAAACTATATAAAACTATATGAAACTATATAAAACTATATAAAACTATATAAAACTATATAAAACTATATGAAACTATATAAAACTATATAAAACTATATAAAACTATATTAAACTATATAAAACTATATTAAACTATATAAAACTATATGAAACTATATAAAACTATATAAAACTAATAAAACTATATAAAACTATATAAAACTGATAAAACTATATAAAAACTATATGAAACTATATAAAACTATATAAAACTATATAAAACTATATAAAACTATATAAAAACATATGAAACTATGTAAAACTAATAAAACAATATAAAACTATGTAAAACTAAATGAAACTATTTAATACTATATAAAACTATATAAAACTATATGAAACTATATAAAACTATATAAAACTATAAAAAAACTATATGAAACTATATAAAACCAATAAAACAATATAAAGGTATATAAAACTAAATGAAACTATATAATACTATATAAAACTAATAAAACTATATGAAACTATGTAGAACTATATAAAACTATATAAAACTATATAAAACTATATGAAACTATATAAAACTAATAAAACAATATAAAACTATATAAAACTAAATGAAACTGTATAAAACTATATAAAACTAATAAAACTATATAAAACTATATAAATCTATATAAAACTATATGAAACTATATAAAACTAAAAAAACAATATAAAACTATATAAAACTAAATGAAACTATATAATTCTATATAAAACTGTATGCAACTATATAAAACTATATAAAACTATATAAAACTAATAAAACTATATGAAACTATATAGAACTATATAAAACTATATAATACTAATAAAACTGTATAAAACTATATAATACTATATAAAACTATATGAAACTATATAGAACTATATAAAACTATATAATACTAATAAAACTTTATAAAACTATATAAAACTATATAAAACTATATAAATCTATATAAAACTATATAAAACTATATAAAACTATATAAAACTATATAAAACTATATAAAACAATATAAAACTATATAAAACTAAATGAAACTATATAAAACTATATAAAACTAATAAAACTATATAAAACAATATAAATTTATATAAAACTCTATGAAACTATATAAAACTAATAAAACAATATAAAACTATATAAAACTAAATGAAACTATATAAAACTATATAAAACTATTTAAAACTGTATTAAAACTATATAAAACTATATAAAACTATATAAAACTATATAATACTATATGAAACTATATAAAACTAATAAAACAATATAAAACTATATTAAACTAAATGAAACTATATAATACTATATAAAACTATATAAAACTATATAAAACTAAATGAAACTATATAATACTATATAAAGCTATATGAAACTATATAAAACTATATTAAACTATATAAAACTATATAAAACTATATAATACTATATAAATCTAATAAAATTATATAAAACTATATAAAACTAATAAAACTAATAAAACAATATAGAACTATATAAAACTAAATGAAACTATATAATACTATATAAAACTAATAAAGCTAATAAAACTATATAAAACTATATAGGACTATATTAAACTATTTAAAACTATATAAAACTAATAAAACTATATAAAACTATATAAAACTATATAAAACGATATGAAACTATATAAAACTATATAAAACTATATAAAACTAAATAAAACTATATAAAACTATATGCAACTATATAAAACTATATAAAACTATATAAAACTAATAAAACTATATGAAACTATATAGAAATATATAAAACTATATAATACTAATAAAACTGTATAAAACTGTATAATACTATATAAAACTATATGAAACTATATAGAACTATATAAAACTATATAATACTAATAAAACTTTATAAAACTATATAAAACTATATAAAACTATATAAATCTATATAAAACTATATAAAACTATATAAAACTATATAAAACTATATAAAACTATATAAAACAATATAAAACTATATAAAACTAAATTAAACTATATAAAACTATATAAAACTAATAAAACTATATAAAACTATATAAATTTATATAAAACTCTATGAAACTATATAAAACTAATAAAACAATATAAAACTATATAAAACTAAATGAAACTATATAAAACTATATAAAACTATTTAAAACTGTATTAAAACTATATAAAACTATATAAAACTATATAAAACTATATAATACTATATGAAACTATATAAAACTAATAAAACAATATAAAACTATATTAAACTAAATGAAACTATATAATACTATATAAAACTATATAAAACTATATAAAACTAAATGAAACTATATAATACTATATAAAGCTATATGAAACTATATAAAACTATATTAAACTATATAAAACTATATAAAACTATATAATACTATATAAATCTAATAAAATTATATAAAACTATATAAAACTAATAAAACTAATAAAACAATATAGAACTATATAAAACTAAATGAAACTATATAATACTATATAAAACTAATAAAGCTAATAAAACTATATAAAACTATATAGGACTATATTAAACTATTTAAAACTGTATTAAATTTATATAAAACGATATAAAACTATATAAAACTATATAAAACGATATGAAACTATATAAAACTATATAAAACTATATAAAACTATATAAAACTATATAAAACTAATAAAACTATATAAAACTATATAAAACTATATAAAACGATATGAAACTATATAAAACTATATAAAACTATATAAAACTATATAAAACTATATAAAACAATATAAAACTATATAATATTATATAAACCAATATGAAACTATATAAAACTAATAAAACTACATGAAACTATATAAAACTATATAAAACTATATAAAACTATATAAAACTATATAAAACTGTATAAAACTATATAAAACTAATAAAACTATATGAAACTATATAAAACGATATAAAACTATATAAAACTATATAAAACTATATGACACTATATAAAACTAATAAAACAATATAAAACTATATAAAACCAAATGAAACTATATAAAACTATATGAAACTATATAAAACTATATTAAACTATATAAAACTATATAAAACAAATAAAACTATATAAAACTATATAAAACTATATAAAACTATATAAAACTATATAAAACTATATAAAACTATATAAAACTATATAAAACTATATAAAACTAATAAAACTAAATAAAACTATATAATAACATATAAAACTATATAAAACTATATAAAACTATATAAAACTAAATAAAACTATATAATAACATATAAAACTATATAAAACTATATAAAACTATATAAAACTATATAAAACTATATAAAACTAATAAAACTATATAAAACTATATAAAACTATATAAAACGATATGAAACTATATAAAACTATATAAAACTATATAAAACTAAATAAAACTATATAAAACTATATGAAACTATATAGAACTATATAAAACTAATAAAACTATATAAAACTATATAAAACTAATAAAACTATATAAAACTATATAAAACTATATAAAACTATATAAAACTATATAAAACTATATAATATTATATTAACCAATATGAAACTATATAAAACTAATAAAACTACATGAAACTATATAAAACTATATAAAACTGTATAAAACTATATAAAACTAATAAAACTATATGAAACTATATAAAACGATATAAAACTATATAAAACTATATAAAACTATATGACACTATATAAAACTATATAAAACTATATAAAACTAATAAAACTAAATAAAACTATATAATAACATATAAAACTATATAAAACTATATAAAACTATATAAAACTAATAAAACTATATAAACGTTGTAAAACTATATAAAACGATATGAAACTATATAAAACTATATAAAACTATATAAAACTATATAAAACTAAATAAAACTAAATGAAACTATATAATACTATATAAAACTATATAAAACAATATAAAACTATATAAAACTATATGAAACTATATAGAACTATATAAAACTAATAAAACTATATAAAACATATAAAACTATATATAACTATATAAAACTATATAAAACTGTATAAAACTATATAAAACTATATAAAACTATATAAAACTATATAAAACTATATAATATTATATTAACCAATATGAAACTATATAAAACTAATAAAACTACATGAAACTATATAAAACTATATAAAACTGTATAAAACTATATAAAACTAATAGAACTATATAAAACTATGTAGAACTATATTAAACTATTTAAAACTGTGTTAAAGCTATATAAAACTATATAAAACTATATGGAACTATATAAAACTATATAAAAATATATAAAACGATATAAAACTATATAAAACTATATAAAACTATATAAAACTATATGACACTATATAAAACTATATAAAACTATATAAAACTAATAAAACTAAATAAAACTATATAATAACATATAAAACTATATAAAACTATATAATACTATATAAAACTAATAAAACTATATAAAAGTATATAAAACTATATAAAACTATATAAAACTATATAAAAATATATAATACTATTACAACTATATAAAACTATATAAAACTATATAATACTATATAGAACTATATTAAAATATTTAAAACTGTATTAAAACTATATGAAACTATATAAAACTATATAAAACTATATAAAACTATAAAACTATATAAATCTATATGAAACGATATAAAACTAATAAAACTATATAAAACTATATGAGACTATATAAAACTATATAAAACTATTAAAACTATATAAAACTATATAATACTATGTAAAACAATATGAAACTATATAAAACTAATAAAACTAATAAAACTATATAAAACTATATAGAACTATATTAAACTATTTAAAACTGTATTAAACCTATATAAAACTATATAAAACTATATAGAACTATATTAAACTATTTAAAACTATATCAAACTATATAAAATTATATGAAACTATATAAAACAATATAAAACTATATAAAACTATATAAAACTATATGAAACTATATAAAACTAATAAAACAATATAAAACTATATAAAACTAAATGAAACTACATAATACTATATAAAACTATATAAAACTATATAAAACTAAATGAAACTATATAATACTATATAAAACTATATGAAACTATATAAAACTATATAAAACTATATAAAACTATATAAAACTATGTGAAACTATATAAAACTATACAAAACTATATAAAACTATATAAAATTATATGAAACTATAGAAAACTATATAAAACTAAATGAAACTATATAATACTATATAAAACTATATAAAACTATATAAAACTAAATGAAACTATATAATACTATATAAAACTATATGAAAATATATTAAACTGTATAAAACTATATAAAACTATATAAAACTATATAAAACTAAATGAAACTATATAATACTATATGAAACTATATGAAACTATCTAAAACTAATAAAACAATATAAAACTATATAAAACTATATAAATCTAAATGAAACTATATAATACTATATAAAACTATATGAAACTATATAAAACTATATAATACTATATAAAACTATATAAAAGTATATAAAACTATATGAAACTATATAAAACTATATGAAACTATATAAAACTATATAAAATTATATGAAACTATATAAAACTATATAAAACTATATAAAACTATATAAAACTATATAAAACTATATAAAACTATATAAAACTATTTAAAACTGTGTTAAAGCTATATAAAACTATATAAAACTATATGAAACTATATAAAACTATATAAAACTGTATAAAACTATATAAAACTCTATAAAACTCTATAAAACTATATAAGACTATATAAAACAATATAAAACTATATAAAACTATATAAAGCAATATTAAACTATATGAAACTATATAAAACTATATAAAACTAATAAAACTATATAAAACTATATAGACCTATATTAAACTATATAAAACTATATAGAACTATACAAAATTATAAAGAACTATATAAAACTATATAAAACTGTATAATACTATATAAAACTAATAAAACTATATAAAAGTATATAAAACTATATAAAACTATATAAAAAATATATAATACTAATACAACTATATAAAACTATATAAAACTATATAATACTATATAGAACTATATTAAAATATTAAAACTGTATTAAAACTATATGAAACTATATAAATCTATATGAAACGATATAAAACTAATAAAACTATATAAAACTATATGAAACTATATAAAACTATATAAAACTATTAAAACTATATAAAACTATATAATACTATGTAAAACAATATGAAACTATATAAAACTAATAAAACTATATAAAGCTATATAAAACTATATAAAACTATATAAAACTAATAAAACTAAATAAATTATATAATAACATATAAAACTATATAAAACTATATAAAACTAACAAAACTATATAAAACTATATAATAACATATAAAACTATATAAAACTATATAAAACTATATAATATATATAAACCAATATGAAACTATATAAAACTAATAAAACTACATGAAACTATATAAAACTATATAAAATTATATAAAACTATATAAAACTGTATAAAACTATATAAAACTAATAAAACTATATGAAACTATATAAAACGATATAAAAACTATATAAAGCTATATAAAACTATATGAAACTATATAAAACTAATAAAACTATATAAAACTATATAAAACTATAAACTAATTAAACTATAAAAAACTATATAAAACTATATAAAACTATATAAAACTATATAATACTATATAAAACAATATGAATCTATATAAACCTAATAAACTATATAAAACTATACAAAACTATATAAAAACTATATAAAACTATATAAAACTATATAAAACTATATAAAACTATATAAAACTATATGAAACTATATAAAACTAAAAAAACAATATAAAACTATATAAAACTAAGTGAAACTATATAATACTATATTAAACTAATAAAACTAATAAAACTATATAAAACTATATAGAACTATATTAAACTATTTAAAACTGTATGAAAACTATATAAAACTATATAAAACTATATAAAACTATATAAAACTATATAAAACTATATAAAACTATATAAAACTATATAAAACTATATAAAACTATATAAAACTATATAAAACTATATAAAACTATATAAAACTATATAATACTATATAAAACAATATGAATCTATATAAAACTAATAAACTATATAAAACTATACAAAACTATATAAAACTATATAAAACTATATAAAACTATATAAAACTATATAAAACTATATAATACTAATAAAACTATATAAAACTATATAAAACTATATAATACTATAGAACTATATTAAAATATTTAAAACTGTATTAAAACTATATAAAACTATATAGAACTATATAAAACTATATAAAACTATATGAAACTATATAAAACTAATAAAACTATATAAAACTATATGAAACTATATAAAATTATATAAAACTAATAAAACTATATAAAACTATATAATACCATATAAAACAATGTGAAACTATATAAAACTAATAAAACTATATAAAAACTATATAAAACTATATAAAACTATATAGATGTATATTAAACTATATAACACTATATAAAACTATACAAAATTATAAAGAACTATATAAAACTATATGAACTATATAAAACTATATTAAACTATATAAAACTATATAAAACATATAAAACTATATAAAACTATATAAAACTATATAAAACTGTATAAAACTATATAAAACTATATAAAACTAATAAAACTATATAAACTATATAAAACTAATAAAACTATAAAAAACTATATACAACTATATGAAACTATATAAAAGTATATAAAACTATATAAAACTAAATGAAACTATATAATACTATATAAAACTATATGAAACTATATAAAACTATATAAAACTATATAAAACTATATAAAACTATATAAAACTATATTAAACTATATAAAACTATATAATACTATATAAAACTATATGAAACTATATAAACCTATATGAAACTATATGAAACTATTTAAAACTGTATTAAAGGTATATAAAACTATATAAAACTATATGAAACTATATAAAACTCTATAAAACTGTATAAAACTATATAAAACTCTATAAAACTATATAAGACTATATAAAACAATATAAAACTATATAAAACTATATAAAGCAATATTAAACTATATGAAACTATATAAAACTATATAAAACTAATAAAACTACATAAAACTATATAGACCTATATTAAACTATATAAAACTATATAGAACTATACAAAATTATAAAGAACTATATAAAACTATATAAAACTGTATAATACTATATAAAACTAATAAAACTATATAAAAGTTATATAAAACTATATAAAACTATATAAAAATATATAATACTAATACAACTATATAAAACTATAAAAAACTATATAATACTATATAGAACTATATTAAAATATTTAAAACTGTATTAAAACTATATGAAACTATATAAAACTATATGAAACTATATAAAACTATATAAAACTATATAAATCTATATGAAACGATATAAAACTAATAAAACTATATAAAACTATATGAAACTATATAATACTATATAAACTAATAAAACTAATAAAACTATATAAAACTATATAGAACTATATTAAACTATTTAAAACTGTATTAAATCTATATAAAACTATATAAAACTATATAAAATTATATGAAACTATAGAAAACTATATAAAACTAAATGAAACTATATAATACTATATAAAACTATATGAAACTATATAAATCTATGTAAAACTATATAAAGCTATATAAAACTATATTAAACTATATGAAACTAATAAAACTATATAAAACTATATAAAACTATATAAAACTATATAAAACTATATAAAACTAATCAAACTATATAAAACTATATAAAACTAATAAAACTATAAAAAACTATATAAAACTATATAAAACTAAATGAAACTATATAATACTATATAAAAATATATGAAACTATATAAAACTATAAAACTATATAAAACTATACACAACTATATTAAACTATTTAAAACTGTATTAAAACTATATAAAACTAATAAAACAATATAAAACTATATAAAACTACATGAAACTATATAATAATATATAAAACTATAGGAAACTATATAAAACTATATAAAACTAATAAAACTAATAAAACAATATAAAACTATATAAAACTAAATGAAACTATATAATACTATATAAAACAATATGAATCAATATAAAACTATATTAAACTATATAAAACTATATAAAACAAATAAAACTATATAAAAACTATATAAAACTATATAAAACTGTATAAAACTATATAAAACTATATAAAACTAATAAAACTATATAAAACTATATAAAACTAATAAAACTATAAAAAAACTATATAAAACTATAAAACTATATAAATCTATATAAAACTATATGAAACTATATAAAACTATATAAAACTAATAAAACTATATAAAACTATATGAAACTATATAAAACTATATAAAACTATATAAAACTATAAAAACTAATAAAACTATATAAAACTATATAAAACTATATAAAACTATATAAACTAATAAAACTATAAAAAACTATATAAAACTATATAACACTATATAAAACTATATAAAACTATATGAAACTATATAAAACTATATAAAACTAATAAAACTATATAAAACTATATAAAACTATATAAAACTATATAAAACTATATAAAACTATATAATACTATATAAAACAATATGAATCTATATAAAACTAATAAAACTATATAAAACTATACAAAACTATATAAAAACTATATAAAACTATATAAAACTATATAAAACTATATAAAACTATATAAAACTATATGAAACTATATAAAACTAAAAAAACAATATAAAACTATATAAAACTAAGTGAAACTATATAATACTATATAAAACTAATAAAACTAATAAAACTATATAAAACTATATAGAACTATATTAAACTATTTAAAACTGTATGAAAACTATATAAAACTATATAAAACTATATAAAACTATATAAAACTATATAAAACTATATAAAACTATATAAAACTATATAAAACTATATAAAACTATATAAAACTATATAATACTATATAAAACAATATGAATCTATATAAAACTAATAAAACTATATAAAACTATACAAAACTATATAAAACTATATAAAACTATATAAAACTATATAAAACTATATAAAACTATATAAAACTATATAATACTAATAAAACTATATAAAACTATATAAAACTATATAATACTATATAGAACTATATTAAAATATTTAAAACTGTATTAAAACTATATAAAACTATATAAAACTATATAAAACTATATAAAACTATATGAAACTATATAAAACTAATAAAACTATATAAAACTATATGAAACTATATAAAATTATATAAAACTAATAAAACTATATAAAACTATATAAAACTATATAATACTATATAAAACAATGTGAAACTATATAAAACTAATAAAACTATATAAAACTATATAGATGTATATTAAACTATATAACACTATATAAAACTAATAAAACTATATAAAACTATATGAAACTATATAAAACTATATAAAACTATATAAAACTATATAAAACTAATAAAACTATATAAAACTATATAAAACTATATAAAACTATATAAAACTAATAAAACTATAAAAAACTATATAAAACTATATAACACTATATAAAACTATATAAAACTATATGAAACTATATAAAACTATATAAAACTAATAAAACTATATAAAACTATATAAAACTATATAAAACTATATAAAACTATATAAAACTATATAATACTATATAAAACAATATGAATCTATATAAAACTAATAAAACTATATAAAACTATACAAAACTATATAAAAACTATATAAAACTATATAAAACTATATAAAACTATATAAAACTATATAAAACTATATGAAACTATATAAAACTAAAAAAACAATATAAAACTATATAAAACTAAGTGAAACTATATAATACTATATAAAACTAATAAAACTAATAAAACTATATAAAACTATATAGAACTATATTAAACTATTTAAAACTGTATGAAAACTATATAAAACTATATAAAACTATATAAAACTATATAAAACTATATAAAACTATATAAAACTATATTAAACTATATAAAACTATATAATACTATATAAAACTAATAAAACTATATAAAAGTATATAAAACTATATAAAACTGTACAAAATTATAAAGAACTATATATAACTATTTAAAACTATATAAAATTATATAAAACTATATAAAACTATACAAAATTATAAAGAACTATATAAAACTACATAAAACTGTGTAAAACTATATAAAACTAATAAAACTATATAAAACTATATAGAACTATATTAAACTATTTAAAACTGTATTAAATCTATATAAAACTATATAAAACTATATAAAACTATATAAAACTATATAAAACTATACAAAACTATATAATACTATATAAAACAATATGAATCTATATAAAACTATATAAAACTATATAAAACTATATAAAACTATATAAAATTATATGAAACTATAGAAAACTATATAAAACTATATAAAACGATATGAAGCAATATAAAACTAATAAAACAATATAAAACTATATAAAACTAATTGAAACTATATAATACTATATAAAACTATATGAAACTATATAAAACTATATAAAACTAATAAAACTAATAAAACTAATAAAACTATATGAAACTATATAAAACTAAATGAAACTATATAATACTATATAAAACTAATAAGGCTAATAAAACTATATAAAACTATATAGAACTATATTAAACTATTTAAAACTGTATTAAAACTATATAAAACTATATAGAACTATATTAAACTATTTAAAACTGTATTAAAACTATATAAAACTATATAAAACTATATGAAACTATATAAAACTAATAAAACAATATAAAACTATATAAATCTAAATGAAACTATATAATACTATATAAAACTATATAAAACTATATAAAACGAAATGAAACTATATAATACTATATAAAACTATATGAAACTATATAAAACTATATTAAACTATATAAAACTATATAATACTATATAAAACTAATAAAACTATATAAAGTATATAAAACTATATAAAACTATACAAAATTATAAAGAACTATATGAAACTATTTAAAACTATATAAAATTATATAAAACTATATAAAACTATGCAAAATTATAAAGAACTATATAAAACTATATAAAACTGTATAAAACTGTATAAAACTATATAAAACTAATAAAACTATATAAAACTATATAGAACTATATTAAACTATTTAAAACTGTGTTAAAGCTATATAAAACTATATAAAACTATATGGAACTATATAAAACTATATAAAACTATATAAAACTATATAAAATTCTATAAAACCATATAAAACTATATAAAACGATATGAAACAATATAAAACTAATAAAACAATATAAAACTATATAAAACTAAATGAATCTATATAATACTATATAAAATTATATAAAACTATATAAAACTATATAATACTATGTAAAACAATATGAATCTATATAAAACTATATAAAACTATATAAAACTATATAAAACTATATAAAACTACATAAAACTATATAAAACTATATAAAACTATATGAAACTATATAAAACTAGTAAAACAATATAAAACTATATAAAACCAACTGTAACTATATAATACTATATAAAACTATATAAAACTATATAAAACTAAATGAAACTATATAAAACTACATGAAACTATATAAAACTATATTAAACTGTATAAAACTATATAATACTATATAAAACTATATGAAACTATATAAAACTATATAAAACTACATGAAACTATATAAAACTATATTAAACTATATAAAACTATATAATACTATATAAAACTATATGAAACTATATAAAACTATATAAAACTACATAAAACTATATAAAACTATATTAAAATATATAAAACTGTATAAAACTATATAAAACTATATGAAACTATATAAAACTATATAAAACTATGTAAAACTATATAAAACTATATGAAACTATATAAAACTATGTAAAACTATATAAAACTATATGAAACTATATAAAACTAATAAAACAATATAAAACTATATAAAACCAAATGAAACTATATAATACTATATAAAACTATATAAAACTATATAAAACTAAATGAAACTATATAAAACTATATAAAACTATATGATACTATATAAAACTATATAAAACTATATAAAACTATATAAAACTAATAAAACTATAAAAAACTATATAAAACTATATAAAACTATATTAAACTATATAAAACTATATAATACCATATAAACCTATATAAAACTATATAAAACTATATAAAACTAAATGAAACTATATAATACTATATAAAACTATATGCAACTATATAAAACAATATAAAACTATAAAAACTAATAAAACTATATGAAACTATATAGAACTATAAAACTATATAGTACTAATAAAACTGAATAAAACTATTTAATACTATATGAAACTATATGAAACTATATAGAACTATATAAAACTATATAAAAACTACATAAAACTATATAAAACTACATGAAGCTATATAAAACTAATACAACTATATAAAACTATATAAAACTATATAAAACTATATAAAACTAATCAAACTATATAAAACTATATAATACTATATAAAACTATATGAAAATATATTAAACTGTATAAAACTATATAAAACTATATAAAACTATATAAAACTATATGAAACTATATAAAACTCTATGAAACTATATAAAACTATATAAAACTAATAAAATTATATAAAACTATATAAAACTATATAAAACTATATGAAAACTATATAAAACTATATAAAACTAATAAAACTAATAAAACTATAT